>NC_090266.1:51160309-51460309 GCF_040414725.1 Anabrus simplex
TGTATGTTTTATTTGTACCTAACGAGTGTTTGTTATTCCTTAATAGTGTGATCACCCTTCCAAATTACATAGGAACATTAACACGTGTTGAGGAGATCAAGTTAAGTTACAGTATATTTCACCTCTAACTTGACAACTCTGAAACGATTCTCCCGCTCTGAGTTGCGCAGACAGTAGAGCACTGGCCTTCTGAGCCGAACTTGGGATGTTTTATCCTGGCTTAGTCCGGTGGTATTTGAAAGTGGTTAAATACGTCAGCCCGGTATCTGTAGATGTACTTGAACGTAAAAGAATATCCGCGAGACAAAATTCCGGCACCTCAGCGACTCCGAAAACAGTAGTTATTCGGACGTGAAAACCAGTAACATTATTATTTTGAAACGGTTCTAGGTCATATTTCAGCTTTGAAACTGGTTTTGGTTTCATAAATTAGAAGTAATAGATATGAAAGTAGTGAGAATGATTGCTGGTACAAAGAGATGGGTACAATGGCAGGAGGGTACTCGGTATGAGGAGATAAAGGATAAGTTAGGAATGAACTCGATTGATGAGCTGTACGCATAAACGGGCTTCGGTGGTGGGGTCATGTGTGGCGAACGGTGGAGGATATCTTACCTAGGAAAATAATGGACTCTGTTTGGAGGGTAAGAGAAGTAGAGGGAGAACAAGACGACGATCCTTACACTCATTTTCTGACGATTTAATAGTAAGAGGCATATAACTAACCGAGGCCACAGAACTACAGTAGATACAAATAGAGGATTGTGGCGGCTTCATAAAGGCTTACAGACTTAACGCTGAAAGGCATAACAGACTATAGTGAAGATTCATGCATGTTTTTTTCCAATCTGCTTTACGTCGCACCGATGGAGATATGCCTGTGATGACAAGGGAATAGGATAGGGCTAGGAGCGGGAATTAAGCGACCGTGGCCTTAATTGAGTACAGCCTCAGCACTTTCCCGGTGTGACAATGGAAAGCCACGGCGAACCATCTTCAGAGCTGCCGACAGTAGGGTTCGAACCCACTATCTTCCGAATGCCAGCTGTTAGCTACATGACCCAAACCGCGCGTCCATTTAGCACTTTTTTGGTCATCGAAGTCCAGACATTGATCATCGTCATCTATCAGTATCATTGTCCCACTCGATGGCTGAATGGTCAGCGTACTGATCTTCGGTTCAGAGGGTCCCGGGTTCGATTCCCGGCCGGGTCGGGGATTTTAACCTTCATTGGTTAATTCCAGTGGCTCCGGGGCTGAGTGTTAGTGGTGTCCCCAACATCCCTGCAACTCCCACACTACACATAACACTATCCTCCACCACAATAACACATGGCAAATGCCGCCCCCCCTCATCGGAGGGTCTGCATTACAAGGGCTGCACTCGGCAAGAAATAGCCACACGAAATTATTTTTTCAGTATCATTGAGAGCGGCGTGGAGCGTACTGCAGGAACCTTTGGCGCGCCTGTACGCCTCTCACGTCTTTTGTCTATTGGGAGGTGAACTGATTTCTCCCTGAAGCCCGCCGGATACCCTCCAGAGCTGGATTGCAGCATATTCTCTGCAGTGTTAAAAATATTTCGTTCGTTTTTTCTTTCTTTCTTTTCCTCCCTAATTTCTCCTCGTGTCTTGAAATAATAGTCTTCTTTACTACCATTTAGCTATAATTCTGCCCACTGAAACAAGTCTGCAATTAGAAGGTAGCCTTCTGCCCATTATACCCTACCGATTGACTGACTTCTTTGTGATAGAATATGTCCCGCACAAGTGTGGTATTTGGTTGGGGTTACCTCTTCATTTTGTGCCGTCTTCTCACAAAAGATTGGCGACGTTCATGGAGTTTTTTTTTCTTCGTTTTACCACTGCATAGTTGTCGTAGTGAATGTCGAACCAATGTCCAGGGCAATAATATCCGATTATGTCCATGTTTCGCTTCTGTTTTATCTTCTATGATCAGTTTTTTGACGTTGCTTCGCCAATGCCCGCGTATGGCTTATGGGATAGGAGAGGGCTAGGAATGGGAAGAAACTTTTTTAATATTTTTATTTACGTCGCGCTAACTACTCTTACGGTTTTCGGAGACGCCGAGGTGTCGGTAATTTGTCCCGTAGGAATTCTTTAACTTGCCAGTAAATCTACTGACATGATGGTGACGCATTTGAACACAAGAATGTTGCAAACTTTAGGCTGGGAAGACTTGGTTGAAAGGAGACGAGCCGCTCGCCTAAGTGGTATGTTCCGAGCTGTAATTGCAGAGATGGCGTGGAATGATATTAGTAGACGAATGAGTTTGAGCGTTGTCTTCAAATGTAGGACATATCACAATATGAAGATAAAGCTGGATTTCAAGAGGACAAATTGGGGCAAATATTCGTTTATGGGAAGGGGAGTTAGGGATTGAAACAACTTACCAAGGGAGATGATCAATAAGTTTCTAATTTCTTTGCAATCATTTAAGAAAAGGCTAGGAAAACAACAGATAGGGAATCTGCAACCTGGGCGACTGCCATAAATGTAGATCAGTAGTGATTGATTGATTGATTGATTGATTGATTGATTGATTGATTGATTGATTGATTGATTGATTGATTGATTGATTGATTGATTGATTGATTGATTGATTGATTGAGAGTTGAGGATCGTTCATGTTACTAGTTCATTGATTGATTGATTGATTGATTGATTGATTGATTGATTGATTGATTGATTGATTGATTGATTGATTGATTGATTGATTGATTGATTGATTGATTGATTGATTGATTCATCATCGCCGAGCCAAAACTTCTGTACATAAAGAAATTGAAATTTTTAGGATACTTTTATATTACAGTGTAGGTGCATATCAAGCAAGGCTTTTGGATATTCCGTCGGTAACGGGGTGAAAAAGGGGGTGAGTTTTTAAAATGAGTAATTGTAGGGCCTATATTTCAAAAACGTATTAGTTTAAAAACGTAAAAATTGATATATGGAATCTCTTTTAAAAATAAATAAACACGTATCATTTTGTTTTCGGAAACTCCATCTAAGATGGTAAAACGAAAAAAAGGGGTTGAATTCTCTTTATGGGGATACTTCTATATCAAAAAATGGAGCAGTGACAGATGTGAAAATTAGTACATGGAATCTACTTTAAAAATACAGAATTGCGTATTTTTTGGTTTTCGGAAAATCTCCTTAAGAGGGTGAAAAGAAGAGAAAAAGCGTGAAATTTTGAAACGAGTATATCTGAAAAACTTAATATGTTACAGACGTTCAAATTGGTACTGGAATCTCCTTTAAAAGTAGAGAATTACGACTTTTTTGTTTTCGAAAAGTCCTCCTAAGGGGGGGGGGGGTGAAAAATGTTGAAAAATTGGTTGAATCCTTCCTATGGTTATACTTAGGATATAAAATACTGAAGATGTAACAGGCTTGAAAATGGGTATTTGGAATCTCAATTAAGAACAAAGGAACACGTATTTTATATTTTTGGAAAATACACATAATTGGGGGTTGAAAAGAAGTGAAGGAATTGCGTTCCTTTTGTGAGGATACTTATATCTCAGAAGCCGAGGAAAAAACTGGTAATCTATTTGGAATCTCCTTTAGAAATAATGAAGCACGTATTTTTTGTTTTCGTAAAATCCACTTAGGCGGGGGAGCGGGACTTCTATCTCAAAAACTGAAGATGTTAGAGACATGAAAATTCGTATTTGGAATCTCCTTTAAAAGTAAATAAACATGGAGATTTTTTGTTTTCGACTTGAGAGAGGACTGTTTTTCACATGTCGCATGTTTCAGAGTCAGCTTCGCCAGTAGCCTGGTCATCTTAGCCCCGAAAAGCAATACCATAAACGTGGTTAACAAAGAGGTACGGGGTAAATATAACTCACTATTTCGGTGAGTTTTTATACTTTAGAGATTTTCAGACAATGTCTTAGTGCAATACCGAGGAACAATTACTTTTATAAAACTACGAAATCCACGCGAGCGAAGCCGTGGCTAAGAGCTAGTAAATAAATAAAATTATATAAAATGGCCTTTCAGCTTTGGTTACTGTAACAGGTACAGTTAAGTACAAACAGTAAGCAGTAGCCTACATAAATCAGGATGGCTAGAATTCACAGAAATATTGAGTTAACAGTAGATACCTTCAAAATCTTTTTGAACAGGAGCCCCAGCCCACATTTCAAAGACCTGTAATGGGAATGGGGCTGTGTTTATCTGAGACAAAGACATTGAACCGTGAAGGAATACTTCAGTAGCGATGTATGCACTCTCGTCCACTCTAATATGAGCTGTGTTATATATAAGTAGGCTAATCCATTTCTGTCCGTTCAATCAGGTGGGCTGGACGCTTGGCAGCCTGAGCAACGAGTGGGCGAAGCATTTATTAATAATTTGTGTGGTACGAAGTATAGAGCTGGCTGCTTCGACATTAATTGACAATTTCTCCATGTGAATCTGTTGTTGGCAGTTCCCAGGTTTCAGTCCTTTAGCCTCATTACAAGTGAATAGTTCGCATAACGTAGGAACGAGTCTGGACAATCAATGGTTCCGTATCTCTATTGAAGTAGAGACTGCATTAGAAAATGGAATGAAACTTAAATTGCTTATAGATTTTTAGAATGTAGCATGCAAACTCTCGTTAACTATTGCCAACAAGTTCCTCTCGTGTTATTTGGGAAGCTCCCTACTCAGAAATTCGCAGACAGAACGACAAGAGTCATAACAATAGGGACAGAACAAACTGTATGAATCAGTTTGACAAAATGGAAGCCGTTTGTTTGTAATATATTGGTAAAAGTTTGAACTATCCGTGAGATAATATTCACCATGTGCAACGGCGCCTGTTCATCGCCTGTGGTAGTTCTACAAATATTTGTATTTCTATGACTGTTGTCCGGGAGACATGTGGTATATTTGGACATTTTACATACAGTAGGAATTAAAATCGAACTACACAAATACCCACCTATTATTCACATTTTTGAAGATGACTGTTCCTTTCCTCGGATAATACTTGAGAATTCCTGTAAAGAATGAAAACACACATAATACAGTCGAAACCGTGACCGCCAATTAATGGTCGGTTTAGGCGATAGTCGCATAAACCGGTCTTTCTTTGTTGTTGCTAAAAATGTCATATCTGTATGTTTTAGGTTACACACCTATACGGTTAATTAACAGAATACAGTGAAAACTTCAGAAAACATAATTGAGATACTGTATTGCAAGTATGTACGAGAAGAAGTCCATTATTAGTCCAGGAATCTGCTAATAGCTGGGCAAATGAGCTCTTTACTGCTACATACTTGAGTGGGAACCTGAAACAAATAACTTCCTTTCACTCACCATGAATTCATTTAAAATAATTCTACGGCGGTTACACCGAGTTAATTTAAAATAACCAGTCCCCGCGCCAAAGTCAAGACACATGCCTTCCAGATCTCTGTATTCAGTGCTCAAATCTAATGTGAGTTTATGTTGGATATCTGTGTTACATAATGAATGTGTTGTAGAATTTAGTGCAGTAGATTTATTCTGACCATTTCTTTATTAGTAATATAAATGTTTTATTCGAAGAATTTTCCTGATAGAGTTTATTCTCTATTATTCGGTTTCCAGAGAACTGTCTAGCTATTTCCGCGTAGAAAAATGGTTAAGTGTCGAGCAAATGATCACGATTATTTGTGTTTGTTGTCGAACACTTGTCTGAATGGATACTATCGAAGCTTTTGGTTGATAGGGTCTTGGGTTCAATTCCCGATCGGGTCGGGGATTTTAGCGTTCCTTGTGAGTTGGTCTCATTCGGAGACTGAGTGTAACACCTTACATGACGAACTACTTCAGCAACTCGCAAGATTGAACACATCCCTCTACATAATGTTGAAGTCAGGAAGGCATGCTGCCGTAAAACAAGGCCATGGCACCATGTGCGGGGACCCCCCCATTCCCCAGGTGTAGTATAGGCGGCGAAGAAGTAGTTCTTTGAATTTCTACCCTACAACGAAAATTTGCACTTCTGATATTCATTTCTTGTTATTCGGCAGGAAGTAAATAAAAAAGTAACGATGATGATTGTAGTTTTGAGGGGCCAAAATTCGAGGCTATGGGTCCCTGAGAGATAAACAAGTTACGCACGCTATAACAGCACTGCTTAGACGTATGAGTTCGTACCATTCTTATTAAGGAAAATTAAATTTTTATTATTATTATTATTATTATTATTATTATTATTATTATTATTATTATTATTATTATTATTATTTATTTTTTACATCGTTATGCCCTACTTAGGAGCTCGATTGAACCAGATTAGCTGATGTGTTGGCCTTCTTCTCCTCCCAAAATTTCTTCATCCTCTCGCTGAGCTTCTTCCTTCGTTCTTCTATCCAAGTTATAGTGGCTCTGGTGTTGGGTTTGTCTTCAAACTGGTGATTGTCGATTTTGATTCTGAATTTACATCTGTCCCGTATAATATCTTCCGAGATGTTGATTTCCTGGAGATCTGTTTCAATTTCTCCGTTTTTAGATGAAAGGGCCAGGTTGAGAATTATTTTTGTTAATCTGTTACTATTCATTCTGATAATGCGTCCATAAATTTTCAGTCGTCTTTTCCGAAAAGTGTGAGATATTTTTTCAGAAGGACAATATATTTCCTCCATATTCCCTCTGGGCCGAAACTTTTTCTTAAATTTTTTCTTTCCTGTTTCTCTATGTCTTTGGTTAGAGACCCGCCACCAAATTATTATTATTATTATTATTATTATTATTATTATTATTATTATTATTATTATTATTATTATTATTATTATTATTATTATTATTATTATTATTATTATTAATCCGTTTACCGTCCAGGGTTGGTTTTCCCTCGGACTCAGCAAAGGATCCCACCTCTACCACCTCAACGGTAGTGTCCTGGAACGTGAGACATTTGGTCGGGGATACAACTGCCGGCCTCACCTGTTATGCTGAACAGGGGCCTTGTGGGAGATGGAAATATTGGAAGAGATAGGCGAGAAAGAGGAAAGGAACGGGTTTTGCCTTAATTTAGGTACCATCCCGGCATTTGCCTGGAGAAGAACTGGGAAACCAAGTAAAACATCTTCGAGGATGGCTGAGGTGGGAATCAAACCCCTTCTAATCGGATGACCTCCCGAAGCTGAGTGGACCCCGTTTCAGCCCTCCTGCGACTTTTCAAATTTCGTGGTAGGGCTGAGAATCGAATCCGGGTCCCCGCGGGTGGCAGCTAATCACACTAACCACTACACCACAGAGACGGACAGGAAAATTAAATACTTTAGTTAAATAATTTGATAATAATTCTAAGACCGCTGTAAATTGTTATATGCCTGCGTCGGCTATCATATCAAGGTACCCGTTTATGCACATAACCAATGTCGGTATTTTGTCGGGGTGGTATTATCTGGGTCCGTAAACCTCTTTATAATTGTTTATAGAAAGCACACATCATCACTTTTCTGTCCACTTTCCGTAGCGTAACGGTTAGCTCCTTTTAGCTGCCGTCCACGGAGTCCTTTGCTCGATTCCCGGTACTGTCAGAGAATTAAAAATGTTGGTTGTGGTTAAAATGGTACATGCAGCCTGAAAAACGATGCATCACCTCGGGACGAGGACACGAGTATACTATCACCTTCTTTTCAAACAAAATCCCAGCACAATTCTCATAAAAATCTCTAGAATAAATTAAAATGAATCCAAGTTTCCGTCCCTCTCCACCACTCTTTAGACTGTCGAACCTATTGTTATACGAAATTTTCTTAATGAGGGTAATGGCTAAGAGTGTTGAGTACTCTAGGAACAGAGCTTCTCTAAATGTCATCAAAGCATTTTGTCAGTCGTGTTTTGATAGATTTAAAGAACAAAAACCAAATCCCTTGGTGCAAGAGCCCGAAGGGCCATGGCCTACCAGTCGACCCTGCTCAGCACGAAGACCTGCAGATTACGAGGTGTGGGGTAGTCAGCACGACGAATCTCTCGGCCGTTATTCTTGGCTTTCTACACCGGGTCCTCTAATTCACCGTTACATAGGCTCTTCAATTGTAATCACGAAGGCTGAGTGGACCTCGAACCAGCCCTGTCCTGGTCGGGAATCGATCCCGGAGCCTCCGGTTAAGAGACAGGCACGCTACCCAAACACCTCGGGATCCGCCGATTTAATAACTTTAATAACTTCGTCCAAATGATTCCATTTAATTTTATGTTTTTCCTAACAGTTTTGAAGGAACACGTATTTCTTATCTTCTCTATTCTCTACCCTTGGAGTGTTCATGTATCTCTTTCGCTTGAAACTTTACAAGTGAGTGAGGGGTTTGAAGGAATGAGGCATGGTAGCCGAGTGACATCGCGGCGGCCGCGAATAGAATCCTGTCCTCTTAAAAACGGGACTTTTGACATGTCAAACCGCATCCAAATGATTCGGAGTCCACGTAAAACTGGAGGTGCGTGGATATGTCCACGTAAAGCTTGCCCGGGCTGAGTAGCTCAGGCGGTAGAGCGCTGGCCTTCTAAGTTCAAGTTGCTGGGTTCGATCTCGGTTCAGTCCGGTGATATTTGAAGGCGCTCAGATACGTCAGTCTCGTTTTGGGTAGATTTATCGCCACGTAAAAGAACTCCTGTGGGATAAAATTCTGGCACCTGAGGGAATTTGCATCGTTAGTGGTCAAGGAGTGACGTAGAATGACAGAAATATACACACACATATATGGGGAATATACCAGGTTTGGTCCCTTATGTGACACAGTTTTATATGGTTACTCTGTTCATAACCTCCACTTCTCGTCGTCAGCACAGCGTGGGATACACTGCTTAGCCTCTCGCTTGCTCGGGGTGCAAAATGTAGTTGAACTCCTGTGTGGCCATTACTTCCCTCCTGTAGGGGTAAGGAAGCTAAATATTAGTTACTGCCAAGGCGAGAACTCTGGACTGATGGATAGCACATCGGCGAAGTTTTAATGCTGTACTACTTTTATTATTCATTAACCGAGTTGTCCGTAATTAATTAGATTTTATCTAGGTGTCAAGATGAAGTATCCTACAAGCAAATAAATATTTACGAATACTATGTATACATATTTATACAGAGATGTGCAAAAAATACCCCCCTCCACGGTGTAGGGGTAGCGTGCCTGCCTCTTACCCAGAGGCCCCGGAATCGATTCCCGGTCAGGACAGGAACTTTGAACTGGATCTGAGGGCTGGCTCCAGGTCCACTCAGCCTACGTGATTAAAATTGAGATGGCGGCCCCGGTCTAGGAAGCCAAGAATAACGGCCTGGTGGTTTCGTCGTGCCAACCACACGACACCTCACAATCTGCTGGTCTTCGGGCTGAGCAGCGGTCGCTTGGTAGGCCATGGCCCTTCGGGGCCGTTGCGCCATGGGTTTTTTCTGCTTTTGTATAAAAAATACCGTCCAGGGTGTAATATGGTGGATCATGAGGTTAGAGGTTAGCCTGTTACAATTTTCAACCCGATTCCCCTTTTACTCACAATTTTCAACCAGATTCAACTGGAAAACATAACGTATTATCATTTTAGAGGAGATCTGCAACTCAAATATCCCATGAATGCCGCGATGGGGTCCCTCAAGTGGTCTTAAATCACAGCTAAGTCGCAGAAATAGCATTTTCGTTGTCAAGATCTGTCAAAATCCGGAGCTCGAATTTTTGCAGCTTGACAACTTTTCCTTCATTCCAATCGTCATTCGAAAATTAAACATGGAATTAAGCCCGAGCCAAACAACTGTGGAGTCACCCACCTGATGAATGATGGTTGCCGAACTACATTACCGTACTTTATCCCAGTTGATTCCGGGTGACATTATGAGTTCCTGACCTTTTTCACATTGTTCCCATGTCCATTATCATGGTCCTTGATTAGGAGAAATTTCTCTTACATTCTTTGTACTGGCCACCCTTTTTTCAGATTTCACATAGTACATGAGCATGTTCATGTAATAACATGAATATTCACGGTTGTCGGATGGTCGATAGAATTTTCTCCCTAAAGCAAGATAATTTTCTTAATTTTTTTTATTGTAACGGTAACTCGCCTTCTTGGTTGAAAGCTTTGCGTCTTAATGCTTAAATATCACACAACTTATACCATTATTTCACAACCTTCTCTTTCTATAACTAAATATATGGAAATACTGTCACTACTACATTATTGCCGCTACAAGCAGAATTTTAAACATACACATATAAAAATTAACTTTTATCCCTGACTGCAATTTTTCAGTTAATATTTCCTACGCTGAGGGAAGTTCCCTTCCATCTCAGCAGGCTGTTATATCTCACTCTCAAACTATCTAGAAGTTCACTGTTGACGACGACGAGTATTACTTTAAAACTGAAGAATGGTATGGCACATCCATCTGTTAGAGTGGTTCTTGTAGGAGATATACTTATTCTCATTACGGAGAACGGGAGCTAACATTGACGTTCCATATGAGGCCATTTTCAGTTTTTCCAGCAAATCTATATCATCTATATTATCTTGATTACATCTCTATTTAGCTGACTCACTGATAACTATAACATTTCCTTGCTGCTCCCAAGCCCTCTTAATATTACGAACATCCCATTCGTTGGTTTCCCCGCCTAGTGACGATGCCAGGACTCTTAAATCTGTAGGCCTATTTGTCATTTCGCCATTACTATTGAGAATACTTGCGCTGGCCCCGTGTTGTAGGGGCCTCGGGTTCGGTTTCCGGCCAGGTAACGGATGTTTACTTGGATCTGAGGGCTGGTTTGAGCTCTACACTGGCTTCGTGATTACTAGGGCGCGGATGATTATGGCCTAAAATTTCTATACAGCTTACGCTCCTAATTCACATAAATATATATTTCCAAGAAAGATCATTGTAAAAAATTACAGACAACAATTAGGAGATGTGAAAAATCCGTCTTGGAGACGACTGAAGGCAGGCACGAAAAAAAAATAAATGCGAAAAACACGAACATCACGGGGAAACATGACAATAATATGAAAAATTACCGGAAAATGATAAAAAAACGTTAAAGGAGCCAAGATATTACTTTATGTGACCCGTGAAAAATGCATAATTTTAGTTAACGTAGATTAAACCATTACCGGGGGAGTTGGCCGCGCAGCTGTGAGCTTGCATCCGGGACATGGGTTCGAACCCCACTGTCGGCAGTCCTGAAGATGGTTTTCCGTGGCTGTACCAAAATTAAGGCCAAGGCCGCTTCCTTCCCATTCCTAGGCCTTTCCTGTCCCTTCGTCGCCATAAGACCTATCTGTGTCGGTGTAACGTAAAGGAAATAGCACAAAAATAATGAATGCATAACTTATATTTTCCAAGGAAATTATATTTTTAAAATATGACATTTCATGAACATCCAGGCCCTAGTAATTGCAACTGAGTAGCTATCTGATGGTGAGGTAGATTCGTCGTGCCGACCACACGACACCTCGTAATCTGCAGGTCTTCGGACTGAGCAGCGGTCGCTTGGGAGAACAAGGCCCTACGGGGATCTGGCACCGAGGGGTTTAATTTGGTTTATTTAGTTGGTATGCAGATATTTGATGCTTCTTTTTGCACATAATTCATGACGTCTGATTTCTTATAATCATTGTCAAATATCAACGCCATATTAACAACGTATTTATTATTAATATTAATTACAAACAGTCGTATCGGCACTCTGTTGTATTAGATAACCGGTTTCGGACTCGGGCAAGGCCATCATCAGTAGTGAAAGGATTTTAAGGTTCAGTACCTGTCCAAAAATATAGCTCTTTTCATACAGATAAGTCAATAAATGCATTTGGCGACATGAAATGGAGCGAAATAAACACACTTTGTTTCCGTTTTGCACCTATTTGTGAGATTGCTAAATTTTGTCCCCTTTTTCCCTTCTATTTCATGTTTCAGCACCTTTCCCTCCGCTCTTATCTGTGTTTTAAAAATTTAGACAGATTTTGTCCTCTTATTGAACAGATTTTTGAAATTTTGTTTAATCAGAAGTCAGCAATAGTCTAAATACATATTAAAATATAATTTATAAAAACCAGCAGTAAGTCATAATCCAGCAACAATGGCAACCTCAGCAAGAGTGGCAAACCTGGAGGTGTGATATCAAATTAAGATTTAAACAATGGCGCTGCAAGAGTTTAAACTAAGTTCAGTTAGTACCGGCATGAATATAACGGTTCCACTTATCGACTGTGTACTCTGTTGCTGACCGTGTTAAGTGTTTACCAGTCCGGACAAGAACGCATTTTTCACAACACAGAATCATGCCGATGGTTAAGGAGGAGAAGTTGTATGCAGTTTCAGAAGAATCCAAGATGTAGTTTTTTTTTTTTTTTTTGCTAGTTGCTTAACGTCGCACCGACACAGATAGGTCTTATGACGACGAAAGATGTAGTTTATCGAAACAGATGGCATCATTCTTCGATGAGCCGTTTACGAAGTAAATATTGCAATCTATGACAAGCATCAAAGAAACAATACATCAGCACATCCAGTACAGCAAACATGTAAAGAATATGAGTATATTATTATTATTATTATTATTATTATTATTATTATTATTATTATTATTATTATTATTATTATTATTATTACGTGCCAGCCCCGTGGTAGGCCCTTTCGGTACTTCCAGGAAGGAGCTAGTGACTCACACGACCTGGGATCTCCCAGCCGGATTATAGGGTGGGGCCGGCCTTTCCATGTATTATTTTCGTCGGCCGGATTACCAGTGAGTTTTGTGGTGATTCAGCGGGAATGTTCTGCCTCTAGTGACATCGCGAAAGTTTGGGTTCAGATCACCCGAGCTATAAAAAGGGAGGCTAGCCGTGGACAGTCATTGCCGGACTCGGAATCAGAGTTGGACTCCGTGGTGGAGTCAATGTGACACTCAGTGAATTGGGGTTTCGTGGCTGGGCTGAGGGCGACAGAGGTGTTGGCTGTCGCCAGTGTCCCACCGAGGTCTGAACCAGGACCAGTGAGTCGATGGGCTAGAGACGACGGAGCGGAAGACGTGTACTACCTGAGAGTACTGTGTGCTTGTGTATTTCTGTGGACTGAGGATCGCAGTGAATCAGCGAGGAAACCCGCTATCGTGAGTGCGAGGATAAATGGACATGTGTTAATGTTCACTGTTGTGAGTATCGTCCTGCTGTTGAATACTGTTGAGCTGTTTAGTTGTTCGCTGCATGTGACTGTGTGAATTACTGGACTGTCTGTGGAAGCGAACCAAAGAACAGTTGTCGCGTATCGAGTGGCCCCTAGCCCTATTTTCAGATCCAGTGGTCTACACACAGGCTGCTGTATCAGGTGACTGGACTTAAGGAAGTGAAAGTAAGGATTAAGTGTCCCTAGTCCCTAGGTAGATTAACGGGCTGGACCGCTCGCTGTGCCATAAGGAAGAGCAGTGTGTAAATATACAGTAATTAGGAAGTGTAGCCATTCATAACCGGTTAGAATTGTGTGTGTTTAAATATGTGTGTATGCATTTATTAGGTCATCCTGAAATAAAAGAGAGTAATGAAACATATTGAGTTTTATTTGTAACATCATTATTATTCACGTATTAATATATAGCATGAGTGAAATATTATGCATCCTCTGATGTTTTCCCGTTATGGATCCTTCAAGAGCCAGCGACTTACTGTCAAAAACATTGAAATGTTGTGTGTAATACAATATAACATGTTTGTTAATTATTGGAACCCGGTAAATGGGATAAAGAAAGTTCATGCAACTCTTTTAAACCTTAATAAATTGATTTTGTTACCACCATGTTTTGCACCTTTATGTAAGTATTTTTCAGAACCTTTTTTTCCCTTTTCCGATCATACCTTTCACTTTAAAATCATTTCCCTAATCATCAGTGTTAAAACTTAAAGGGACTTAAATATTGTAAATAGTTTTAACACTGATAATGGATCTTAGAGCCCGAACACCGATTGTGTGATAAAATAGTGTGCTGATACGAAATTTTGTGATTAAAAAAACCCATGGCACTACAGCCGTTGAAGGGCCTTGGCCTACCAAGCGACCGCTGCTCATCCCGAAGGCCTGCAGATTACGAGGTGTCGTGTGGTCAGCACGACGAATCCTCTCGGCCGTTATTCTCGGCTTTCTAGACCGGGACCGCTAGATAACTCCTCAATTCTAATCACGTAGGCTGAGTGGACATCGAACCAGCCCTCAGGTCCAGGTAAAAATCCCTGACCTGGCCGGGAATCGAACCCGGGGCCTCCGGGTAAGCGTCAGGCACTCTACCCCTACACCACGGGGCCGGCAATTTTGTAATTAATAATAACAATTATTGATTTCTTTTTGCGTTTCGCAAAGTAAGGAAGCTGTAGATGGCTTTAATACACTGATTTTCAACCATATCAGGATTTACTAGCACAACACCGAGTGGAGTGCCTGTTATGCACTCGGGAGGCGAGTGGTTCAGACCTGGTTTTCTGTTCTCACATCCAGGTAAATGCCGGGACAGTTCCTATCTATTGGTCACGGCCGATCCCTTCTCCTAAATCCTTAACTGCACCGCCAGAGAGACGACGTATTCTTGTCTGTCTGTTAGGTCATCAGCCCAGAGGCTGGTTGGATCCTCAAATAGCACCACCAAAGGCTATCCAGTTATAGGGAAACGGCAAAAACCAATGGCAGAGCCCAGATGAAGCATACTAGGCAAGATGAGGAGTGAGGTAGTTTGCCATTGCTTTCCTTACTGGGTCAGAATGTGCCACTGCAGCACGACTGACCCTATGAGCAACACCTTTCATAACACTCAGACACTATTTGTGCTCCAAATATCATTACTCAGCAACACCCATACCCCAGCAACCTCCATATTGTCACAGCCATGGATGAGACTGGGACTTCAGTGGAAGCTACACTTTGCTCTGGCCTGTGCCAAGAGATGGATACAAAAATACTGCATCCATCAAGAAATGGCAACAGGCAGGACGCATTCTTACATTCCCAAAACCCGGATAATGTCATTATCTCGGATAACGCTCACTTCTGTATTCACCACAGAATTTATTATCTCGGTTTACCAAAACTAAGTTTTCGTTTCAATCTGAGTTTGAACCGCAAATTTTTCATACCGACGCACGAAAAACAAATGACAAGCTGCTGCCGCCACTTTCGAAATGTAAACGAGTTTTTGATTCCATTCGGTGTTTGCAAATAATTTGCATAAATTATGTCGGCTATTGAGAAGAAACGAAAAACGACTAATATGACTTGCCAAGAGGGTGAAATGTTGTTGAATTTGGTGGCAGAAAGCATTGACAACATAGAGAATAAGAAAACAAATTACAGCCTACACATTATGTATTGCATTTCACTCAAAATATAAGGCAGTATTCCGTAATTCTTCATTTAGTCACCCAGTCGTGTACCGAAGCTATAATCGAGAATTCATTTTAGGCCTAGCTACAGAATGTGTTGGGAATTCCAGGTTCTGTTCGATCATCGATAACACTTGACAGTGTTGAAGCTTTAAATAACCTGAAATATGTCTGAAAATCAGTGTCGTCGTAGTCCTCGAAATATGTCGCACGTACTGTTATCCACCCAGGATGTATATCAATTGCATAACCTTGATCATATTACTCGTCGCTGTAATTTTCTATTGCAATTAGATATTCTAACCGTCTACGAGCAGCCATCTTGAAGGCTACTGTCTTACCGGCCAATCAATCCGGTAACATTTTAAACCGAGTAATACCCGTTATCCGAGATAATGTTCTTGGTGAACACAAACTTACCTGTTTTCTCAGTTTACGTAGCATTAAACTAAGATAAAAGCTTTTATTCGCGTGGTTGAATACGGGCCTAAGTGGACTACCTTACCCCTTCCACCCTGAATGAAAGAAAAATTGCAGACGCTGAGCATTGACAAAAATGTACTTTGTTTTGGGTCGAGGGCCCATCTCTGTCATAACAGATGTCAAATATTTCCACCGTGATAGTTGATAGCAAGCCTTTCAATCGAACAGTTCGACATTCTAGCTTCATAGCCGGTAATGAATAATAATGAGGGCTGGTTAAGAGAATCCAAGTCCGAGATAAAATATGTTTCAGAAAATAATTCCTTTTTTTCTTACATAATTCCCAGTCTTATGCATTTTAGAGAAAAGTGGTTCTTTAAACGTAAACAGGTTCTGGGAAGAGATCATTAACGAACAACGTGAGTGTATGTGTGAAGACAAAAGTATTCAGTCAGCACTATGTAAACATGGTTGGATGGATATAAAAATAATGTCCAGGTTTAGGAGGTGACTAATTTTTGTTCTGGTGGTTTAACGTTGCACCAGCACAACGAAATAAGAATTGCAACTTGGCTCGTCTACTGTACAACACTATTTGATTTAGTGTTCTCTAAACTATGTGTTTGACAGCCAGCTTTCCCCTAGGTTTAGATAAATATTTCTAGGATTCCCGACAGAAAAAAGGTTGAAATACTCTGATGAAGAACCTGGAAATTTCTCGGTAAGACAACTCCTCGATTGCGCCGTGACCCAGAATGGAACCATTTAATTTGGAATAGTCAACCATATGTCCGTGTAAGTGTACTTCGCTATCAAGTTTGTTTTACAATACCTTTGAAATTACTCCTTACTGCCATCGGGTGCGCAGGTCTTTGGACGCCCCTGCCCTGGGAATGTGTATGGAGAATGGGAATGACGTCATTAACGTAATACCAGCTGTTTGGGTGCCAGCTGACGAGGTTGCCATGGCAACCACGAGCAATCGACAAAAAATAAATAAAAGTACGTTCATTCATGCCCACTTGCCAGCCGGCTTTAAGACTGATAGAGACTATAATGTGCGACATTTCCATTCACATAAGGTGATGCATGTTATGGTGTTGTTTTCTTCTTCCTGGTACTATTATTTCCCGTCAGTTTATCGTTGTTGATTAAACTGCGTACACACACATGGCCGTACGCCATCCCTCTGTGGCTAGGAAGTTTATATTAGCAGTGATAGCCAAATATGTGCAATTTCCGCGATCTTTTCTCACCAGTTTTCTTGCTGCTGGTATGACGCTTCAAGAGACGTTTATTCAAGTACTTGGCGGGCTCCACACATTTTACATCCGGTGAACACATGCGAACTCCTGGGCTGAACCTATGTCCACAGGTGGACTGCAGCTGAACATCGATGAAGTAGTTTTAACTATCTTCAGTACCGTGTTCGCAAACAGAGAAGTTTTTCCCAACACCATTGAACATTCTCGCATGTCCAGTGGACGCCAACAGAACATGGGAAATACTCTCGCAGTTCACTTGAAAGTATTATTCTTGAATGACTGGTGCTGGTGGATGTGCCGACAGCAACCTAGCTTCTTGAGTATATTATTATTATTATTATTATTATTATTATTATTATTATTATTATTATTATTATTATTATTATTATTATTATTATTATTATTATTGTCCGACTCATTCATTGGTTGAATGGTCAGCGTTGAGGCCTTCGATGCAGAAGATCCCGGATTCGATTCCTGACCGAATCGCGGATTTTGATCGCGTATGATTAATTCCTCTGACGCGGGGACTGGGTGTTCGTTTTTGTCCCAACACTCTCCTCTTCATATTCAGACAACACACTACACTACCAGCCATCACAAAAACACGCAACAGTGATTACATCCCTCCACATAGGGTTGGCGTCAGGAAGGGAATCCGGCCGTAGAACTGAGCCAAGTCCACCTGTGCTACACAGTTCGCACCCGCGACTCCACAATGTGGGGGAAGCGGTAGAAGATTCTTCTTCTTCTTCTTCTTCTTATTATTATTATACATATATATTTACATTATCATCATAGACTGTTATACCTTTCAGCGTTCAGTCTGCAAGCCTCTGTGAATTTACTAACCGCCACCACAATCCTCTATTTGCAACTAGTGTTGTGGCCTCATTTAGTTCTATACCTCTTTAAATCTTTAGAAACCGAGTCAACCATCGTCGTCTTGGTCTCCCTCCACTTCTCTTACCCAGCATAACAGAGTCCAGTATTCTCCTAGGTAACCTATCCTCCTCCATTCGCCTCACATGACCCCACCACCGAAGCCGGTTTATGCGTACAGCTTCATCCATCGAGTTCACTCCTAAATTAGCCTTTATCTCCTCATTTCGAGTACCCTCCTGCCATTGTTCCCACCTGTTTGTACCAGCAATCATTCTCGCTACTTTCATGCCTGTTACTTCTAACTTCTGACTAATATATCATGAGTCCACCCAGCTTTCGCTCCCGTAAAGCAAAGTTGGTCTGAAAACAGACCGATATAAAGATAGTTTCGTTTGAGTGCTGACGTCCTTCTTACAGAATACGGTTGATCGCAACTGCTTTACTGCACCTTGATTCAATTTCACTTGCTATATTATCATCCTGGGATAACACACAACCTAAATACTTAAAATTTTCTGTCTATTCCAGTTCTGTATCACCAATATGGCATTCAGTTCTGTTGAATTTCTTAACTACTGACATCAATTTAGTCTTCGAGAGGCTAATTTTCATACCTTACTCATTGCACCTATTTTAAGTTCCAAGATATTAGACTGCAGGCTTTCGGCCCAATCTGCCATTTTTACCAAGTCGTCAGCATAGGCCAGACTGCTTACTACATTTCCACCTAACTGAATCTCTCCCTGCCATTATTATTATTATTATTATTATTATTATTATTATTATTATTATTATTATTATTATTATATAATTCGCTGGGGCCATCAAGGACCACGTTAAGTCTTGTTGCATTTGACACTGAACTTGGCCTTCTTTAGAGCCCAAATAGAGCCCAAATTTCCCTCTTTCTTTGTGAGTGGGCCTGCTTACGCTCCTCTGTCCAAGGGGCACCGTGTCTTCTCTTCGGTTGCTCGTCTCGGTTTAGCCCGTTCGTCAATATTTTCTTGCAGAAGAGATCCCTGTTAAGGGCGTCGTCAGCTGAGATATGTAGCATTTGCAGGTCTTCTTTGGTATTTCTAAACCAGGGAATTGTGGTTTTGGCGTTTGAATCAAAAAAGTGAAAGATTTCCTTAGTTAACTTTCTTCCGTCTATTCCTTTCAGATGGCCGTAAAATCGTGCCCGTCTTTTTCTGATTGTGTCGGTAATTTTCTCTATTTTGCTGTAGACTTCCTTGTTGGATCTCTTTTGATGGATTCCATTTCTGTACTTTGATCCCAAGATTCCTCTCACAATTTTGCGTTCTCTTTTCTCCAGTTCTTCAAGGAGTCCTTTGTTGGCATTTAGAGACAGGGTTTCGGCTGCATATAGAACTACTGGCTTTAGAACTGTTTCATAGTGACGTATCTTGGTGTTTTGGGAAAGGCATTTTTTGTTGTAGATTGTGCGGGATGTTTGGTAGGCTATTTCCAGTTTGTGTACTCGCTCCTGAAGTGCTTCCTTGTCCAGTCCATTTTTCATGATGATCTCACCCAGGTATTTGAATTTGTCTACTCGGGTGATGTCCCCGTATTTTGTATGGAGTTTTGGTGGAGCCTCTTTGATGTTAACCATTACTTCTGTTTTCGCAAACGATATCTGCAAACCAGTTTGTTCGGCAATTTCCTTTAAAATTTCAACTTGAGCTCTAGCGGTTTCTATGTCGTTTGAGAGAACAGCAATATCATCGGCAAATGCTAAGCAGTCTGTTGCGATCCCCTTGGATTTGGTTCCTATTCTCACTGGACTGTAGTTGGTTTCCTGTAATCTCACCCGCCAGGTTCAGATGATCTTTTCAAGAACACAGTTGAAGAGTATCGGGGATAGCCCATCACCTTGTCGGACTCCTGTTTTGATGTCAAAGGAATGCGAGAAACATCCGTGGAACTTCACCTTGGATTTCGTGTCGGTCAGGGTGGCTCTAATTAATGCCAGCAGTTTCAAATCAACTCCAAATTCATTTAAGATGTTTAGCAGGACTTCCCGGTCAATGGAGTCGTACGCTTTCTTAAAGTCCACAAAGACAGACACATGCTGCTTGGACCTTATTGTACAATATCTGATGATCGTTTTGAGATTTTGGATCTGTTCAGCTGTTGAGCGACCTTTTCTGAACCCTCCTTGGTATTCACCTATTTGATGTTCGACTTGTGCTTCCAAACGCTCCAGGATGGCAAGTGATAGAATTTTGTAAGTCGCGGGTAGCAAAGATATTCCTCTGTAGTTGTTGATGTTCTTCATGCTGCCTTTTTTGTGTAATGGATGGATCAAAGCTATTTTCCAATCTTCGGGTAGGGTCTCCTTGTTCCAAATTTCTTCTATTTGCTTTTGCAAGATATCAAGTGATTCCTCTGGGGGATACTTCCATAGTTCTGTTACTACTGGGTCTTCCCCCGGCGCTTTGTTATTTTTGAGACGGGCAATGTGGCGCTTGGTTTCATCTCTGTCGGGTGGTCTGGAATCTGGGTACCTAAGTAAGGGTTCCTTGGTCTCAATGGCGCTTTGCGGTTTAGAGCAATTAAGTAAATTCTTGAAGTAATGTACCAGAATGCTGCAATTTTCTTCATTTGACGACGCCAGTGTGCCGTCCTTTCGCTCAAAGCATAGAGATGGTGGTTTATAGCCAGTGAGTTTACGTTTGAAGGCTCTGTAGTACTCTCTGCTTTCATTATTCCTAAAATTTTGTTCTATCTTTTCAATGAGAGATTTTTCGTATTTACGTTTCTCAGTTCTGAACACCCTAGCTGCTTGGGGACGTTGGGTTTTGTAGGTTTCCCATGCGCTTACTCACACTCTTGTAACTTATCTACTACTCTAGACCGTAGAAGGCTAGGCAGAAAAGCTATAACCTCCGCCAGTGTTCAACATCCGCGACACGGCACCTGATACGGGAAACTTACTCCAGGATGGGCACCAACTTTCTGCGAGGAGACGAGGAAATGCCATAGTATCATTGTGGGGGTCATCCGTCCATAGACTGGTTTGATGCAGCTCTCTACGCCACCGTATCGTGTGCTAACCTTCCCATTTTCACGTAATTATTACATCCTTCATCTGCCTTAATCTGTTTTTTATATTCATGCCTTGGTCTACATCTTACCGCATACCCTTCCTTCAAAAACCAACTGAGCAAGTCGTGGGTGTCGTAAGATGTGTCCTATAATTCTGCCTCTCCTTCTGGTCAAATTTCGCCAGATCGTTCTCCTTACACCAATTCGATTTAGTATTTCTTCATTCGTGATTCGATGTATCCATCCACCTTCAGCATTCTTCGGTAAAACCACAATTCAAAAGCTTCTATGCTCTTTCTTTCTGAGCTAATTATTGTCCATATTTCACTTCCACACAATGCCATGCTCCAGACGAAAGTCTTCAAAAACATCTTACTAATTCCCATATCAATGATCGAAGTTAGCAAATTTCTTTTTTTAAGAAAGGTCTTCCTACTTTGTAAGTTCTAGCTAGGAACAGTCGCAGAGTGAATATTATTTTACATGTATTCCAAATGTTCTCATGTAACATGCTTGGATACTTTATCTGTAACCTGTCTGGTACCTTTACTATATTCTGCACTGAAATATCCTCACATTGGAAGGAATACGTTTTCTTATATGAAAAACGGAAACGGAAACAAACTGTGTAATCTTAGCCTTTGACTGTCATTGTTCGGTTATTATATTGTTCTTCCCTTCTGGTATTTCGAAAACTTTCTTAAAACAGAGCATATTAGTTTGTGTGTCGTCCCTTATACTCTGAGAAGAAAAGGTCGTGTTTCCTAACATGATCATCAAGTTTTCCTTGAAATGTTCGATTTCACTGATGGTCTCATTTCAGATGTGAATATTTCACTCCCATTCCATTTTTAACAAAACTTCAAAATATCTGTGATATATTCTGCTGATTGGTGCAACATTCTCATTAAAATCGTTACTTGGGGGGATTTGGGAGACAACAGATTACATTCTCTATCAGTGTGTGAGAACATTAATAATATGTTGAAGCTGCCGTTTGTATTTTCAGCTCGGAGGCGAGTATTAATGGAAACGAGTTCCTTCTTCGATTTTGATACGATATGTATTTTTTGTCAATATAAAAACGTGTTATTATAAATCTCACTACATTCCATCAAATTCACTTAAGGGAATTTTTTATCTCTCCTTTTAGCAATCAGCAATCGTGGGCAATTTTTCACAAAGCAAACAAACAACAACACATTGAAATTATAGAGTGATGTAATGTTTACAAAATAACCAATTATAGTCAGAAAATAAAATCAGAAAGTATATTTGTTGTACTAATATTCCTAACGAAATTGGTCCCTTACGCTTTATATTCATCTCTTTCTTTGATTCAAAAGAACACGAAGCAATAGCAAACAGAGCGAACGCAGCGGAAGCTTTTCAAAACTGAAGTTGGACTTGAGGCTATGAGCATTGTGCTCTGCCAGTGAAATAAAAGTGTTTTCACAGCAGAGAGTTGGATCAGGCCGGTCTCTTCAACCAAGTAATTACGTGTGCAAGGAATTCCATCAGAAGTGTTAGTCTGCTATCCAATTTCCGTGATTCGCTCGCCATAAACGCCAAACGATTTGTTAAAAGAACAGCGAATGTTGGTTTCTAAACCAACTACCAAATTAAGTTTGACTGCAATTTTCACTTTGCTGAAGGGAACGCTTCCGGTCTTATTTTACACTAAACATCATTTTGATCAATTCCGAACATGAATAATGTAGACCGCACTTTACAGTCACGTATTATTGTTATGATCTTGGATTAACTCTGAATCGCATGCTGTGCATGTTAGTCAAAGTATTTTAGCTGTATGTCTTAGTGGCATAATGGCTGTTCTTGGTGACCGACGCCACACTCCTTAGGCCGATGGTGGTAAGTGTGCCCTGGAAACCAAGAACTTCATGAATATTGAATTTTCACGACTGCGTTGCAATCGAAGTATACTTTCAACCTAATAGGTCGCGTTACGCACATACAGTATAGTACAGAATAAAAATGGCCAACCGGACACCTGTGGGACTCGATTGTTTGTTCTGTACTTAACATCTCTTCAACGCTTACTATACAACTACATTAATAAAATTCTAATTTTGTCTGTACATTTACACACTTCGTTTATACCTTGGAATCGATATACAAAAATTAGGAAGCAGGTTCAGGTGAAATTTTGTGTGTACGAAATATAACTTCTGAACTTTAATGTTTCACGCTTGGTTACATTACGAAGAATAATAAGGAACATCACTAAACAAAACAAATACACCTTCATATAAAGATCTATAGGGTCTTCTCGTCTTTTATATTCATCAAGACTCAGAAGTTAAATTCTACTTATTATAAAGAGGCAGGCAGTCATTAGTTAAACCATTAATTCCAGCCTTCAATTAAAAGACTAATGATTATGCTACCATTGCGCGCAAATAAAACTACGGGACAAAATTACACTATTAACTTAATAAATGACATAACACAAAAGAAAAATATTAGTCAAGTGAAGCGAAATTTGTCACTATCACCCGTCGAGGTTTCATCACGCTTTTCGCCTCAGGATAGGAGGAGGAAGATATTCGTGAGCCGTGAAGATGGTTTTCCGTGGTTTCCCATTCTCACATCAGGCAAATTAGTTTACCTTTTCCTGTCCCATCTTCGCCATAAGACCTGTCTGTGTGTGTGTGACGTAAAGCAAATTGAATTCTACGATTGAATCATATCTTGTACTGAAGAGCTGCCTTATGGGACAAAGATACTGTGGAGAGTATTTTAAATCTATCTCCATACAGAGTGTGTGTTGATAGTTTGTGCTATTGAAGCTGACAATGTAATCAACATGTGGTTTTAATCTTTCAGCTACTTTGTGTGATGGATGTGAATGGTGAAATGCGTACGTATATCAACAGATTATCAACGATTATCATAATGTGGGGATATTGATCTGTCAGCTGCGCACATGTCAGTCATATTCACACGTTTACTATTCCAAGTTTTTAATGGAACGTGATCATGTTGGTGTTGTTATCTGTCTCCCCTTTAAAATGGATCCATCGGCCTAACCCGTCAAAATCCAGCAGAAATAATGCGTTGATCCGGCGTGAGATTTGTGATTACAAGTCTCCACTGATATGCCTAATGAAATATAATAATAATAATAATAATAATAATAATAATAATAATAATAATAATAATAATAATAATAATAATAATAATAATAATAATATGGAACGTGATGATGGAAAATTATTATTATTATTATTATTATTATTATTATTATTATTATTATTATTATTATTATTATTATTATCATTATTATGTTATAAGTTTTAGTTATTAGTTATTAGTTTTTGGTCCCAGTAACTACAGTATGTTTGCGGTCTCCGAAACCCCCGATGTCACGAAAGTTTATCCCATATGAATTCTCTTACGTTTCGGCTAATCTACAGACACGTGACTGGAGTATTTGAACATTCTGAAATGCCAGTATCGATCCTGCTAACTTAGGCCCTACAGTCTGTGCCATTCATCCCGGTGGACTCATTCATATTTGTATCCAGAGCAAGTAGTGTAATACTACAGAGAAACTTGAAAAAGGGAGCCAGTTCAAGAGAGGAAACCAGAACTCCAAGATATACGTCTTTTTATCAGAGTCTGCAAAGGATCGACAGAAGTGTCTGATTGCTAATGGTACAGCCTTGGAGAAGGAGTACGTCTTAAAGTTAAAAGAAATACTGGAATGTAGTACTTGATGCGTCTTCCGGTGCGGACCGCGTTAGTTTCTCTCATATCATGATGCAAGTGTAATGGACTAGTATAACTTGAAAACAATTCTCTAACCCATGGGCAAATAACGGAGATATCGAGCTCGACTATTATTATTATTATTATTATTATTATTATTATTATTATTATTATTATTATTATTATTATTTAAGTAGTTATAACGGACTTTATTTGATATAAATCGTGATCGTATTATTTGTGAGGTTATGTCATGAAACATCTGCTGCATGTATATTAATATGAGTATATTTAATGTGAGAACACGTAATTAATAATATATAATTTATTATTTCCTGTATATATGATGTATAAATCCAATGCATTGTTGTGCAACACACTGTAATAGTCCAGAACAACGCACTTTGTCACTAGTGGTTAATCGAACTTTCGATCCATTTGTAAATAGGCTATCGGTGACTCTAGACATTACGAGAAAACATGTTGTGCCATATTCTTCTAGAAGCCTGGCCAGGCCATGTATATAAAGAGGCAGTCTTGGGAGTTGAGTTGAGTTGTTTTAGTGAGAGTCATGAGTGCAAGTCGTTAATCATGTATGTGAATTTGTTGCGTTGGTAGTTGGTTGACATGCAAGTGTTGCAGTCTTCATCCTCTTTTTCTTTGTAGCAATCAAGTGCTAAAAATGGTGGATTTATTGATGTGCGTGTAATGTGTATATAATGTGTAAAAAACTGTACACAATTGACAGAATTTCGTGTGTGGTCTTCGTGGTAACAACAATCTTTGCTATTGAAAATACACATTATAGTAGTAATAGGACATTCGATTCATTTGATTCCGTTCACGTTACTGAATCAATACAGTGATCCGAATCACGGCACTTTAGAGTCACCGCTCCTACTGCATCTGTGTAGTATGTGCTGGTAAGACAGCAGCAACAGCATTCATTGTTCGCTGCTGCCATCTGGTCTTCATACTATGAACTCCTTTCTTAGAAAAAAAATGCTAGTCACTCTAATACATCGAAGGTTTCCGACGACGCAGGATGGGAAAGCTCCTGGATTAGTAAGGTAAAAGCCATGGCCTTAATTAAAGTACAGTCCCAGGATTTCCTGGTGTAAAAATGGGAAAACTACGGAAAACCATCTTAACGGCTGCCGACAGTGAGATTCGAACCCACCATCCTCCGAATGCAAGCGCATAGCTACGCGATACTAACCGCACGTCCAACTCGCTAAGTCACTTTTGAAAATATGTACTGTATTTTTCTATCAGCAGAGGATTTTTTTAAATCGTCATATTTTGTATAGGCTACCCGAGATGTACAGTAGCCCACTGGTTTTCTGATTCAACATACTGTTGGTTAAGTTATTGCGTCAGTCGGCTCACGTACTGTCCACATATTATTGAAGTCTTGTGCAACGATGTGACATACGAACTGAGACAATACTGAGCATGACTCATAGTCATGGGGCAGGCTAGAGTCGAGTTTAATTAATTGTCAAATGTCAACTAAGTTATAAGACTAAGATTCATTAAACTAATAAGTAGTATAACCTAATAGACTACCTACTTACTAGCTACTTTAGACTTATGTTTTGACTACCTTTTTAACACTGAAAATAAATCCATCTATTATTTAAACCTCCCTGTAAGAAGAGGACAGTGAATGCAAGTGGGTATTATTTTCAAATGAGCTGAGCTCAGGAGTCCATTTTAGCGTACGATTCTTTCAGTGTACCGTGGCTATGTATGTATTGCTTCAGAGGAAGCCCGGCTCTCCGCCAGTGTCCACTGTCCAGCGTCCCGATAAGGAATCGTGTGTATCTTGTGTCTCACTCAGCCGTGCTCGTTCACGATTCTTTCGGTGTACCATGGCTCACTGTATGTCTCGCTGCAGCGTAAGCTCGGCTCTCCGCCACCCGCCAGTGTCCAGTGAGCGGATAAGGAGCCGTGTGTTATCTTGTGTCCCACTGAGCCGCGCTCGTTCACGATTCTTTCGATGAGCCATGATTCACTGTCTCGCTGCAGCGGAAGCTCGGCTCCCCGTCAACGTTCAGTGAGTGTGTCATTCAGCACTGTCCGCTGGGAGTAAACTGAATCGTGTGCCGTGAGCTCGCTGTTCCTGTGAATCGATTCATTCGGACACTGGAATGAATCGATACACTGCTTCGAATCATGCATTCAGTAGCCAACACTACATTATAGCATGGGTGAAACGTTTGACACTGTACATAAATAGATAGTTTAGAAAGTATTGACACCGGCCACATAAGCTTACGAATTAATGTAGTACGCTGGAAAGAAAGCAGATGATACGAGAAGTAAAAGGCTTAGGACATCTTACATGAAATATATGAATAATACTTTCTGGTAGTGAAATCAAGTCTAGTCAAAGTATGAACAGCGCTCGTAAAGATGATGCTTGTTTTAACCCCGAGCATAGACATGTTACAGTTTGTATTCCTACAGAATTAATGTCTAATGACACAATTCCTACGTGTTTACATGTGATGGCGGTTGATTTACAATAAGCATTAAGTCTATAAAGGAATGTGTAACAATTCGTCAAGACGACAGACAGTATGTCCATGATATTTCGGCTAAGTTGAGTTGATTTTCATTTGTGATGTCTAACTGTAACTTTTATACAAGACAGTCCACAGGAAAGAAATGTGTAATGTTAATGGAAGAGTATCGTATACTGTATTTGTTAAAATATAGTAGAAGTGCAGTTCAGTGATATGTCATACGTAATCCATAATAGATAATATTCATTATCCTCCTCATTCATTACATGCTATTTGAGTCTATGTCTAAGCGTTGTTATAAAGCCGTTAATTTCACCGCAGTATTTCAGTGCTTTTCATTAAGGTCAGCCACCACTGATCTGCATTTATGACAGAACATCTCCTTAGTAAATTATTCCAATCCCTAACTTCTCTTGCTATAAACAAATATTTGCCACAATTTGTTCCCTTGAATTTCAACTTTATCTTCATATTGTGATCTTTCCTACTTTTAAAGACACCACTCATACTTATTCATCTACTAATGTCATTCCATGCCATCTCTCCACTGACAGCTCGGAATCTCGTCTCCTTATTCCCAAGTCTTCCCAGCCCAATGTTTTTAACATTTTCGTAACACTACTCCTTTGTCGGAAAACAGCCAGAACAAACCCTGCTGCTTTCCTTTATTTTTTCCAGTTCTCTTATGAAGTAGTTCTGGTGAGGGTCCGATACACTGGAGCCATGCTCTAACTGCGGTCTTACCAGAGACTTATACGCCCTCTCCATTACATCCTTACTACAACACCTAAATACTCTCATAACCATGTGAAGAGATCTGTAGCCTTTCTTAACAACATCGTTAATATGATTAACCCAATGCATTCCTTATATTAACACCCAGGTAATTAACGCTGTTCCCCATCAACACAATAATTAAAACTGAGAGGACTTTTCCTCTTGGTAAAATTTACAACTTGACTTTTATCCCATTTACATTCATACCATTGTGTGTTGTCCATCTCACAAAATGAGATGGTAGGGGGATCACAAATACTACAGATTCTGAAAGATACTGAATGAATTTGTGAGAAGATATGAATTGGTAAAGTAAAATATTGATAGGGCACGCCTTGAGATTTCAAGGACTCTTCCAAGTTTTGGGATGGAATAGATGGGGAATGTCTAATTACGAATATGACAAAACTATATATGTACATTCCAATATTTTCGTAGGGTTAATGAAAGATTGAACTGCAGCAGTGTAGGGTTTGATGTTAAATGGAAGAGTCGGGAACTGAACTCACTACCGTGCAACCCATTAGGCTAATTAAACCTCGTAGTTTAAGAAAGAAAGTTCATCGGGATGAAATCCGGTCCACCTCCAGTGCTACCCCATTACAGGCTGATGTTGATAAAGCTCCACATTGTTACGTATGTAATTGAATCCTCCTAATTAATCTCTTACGTCATGCTCTCCCGCTTCTTGTAGCTATTCCTTACTTAGCATAACGAGGTCCTCGCAGCGTTCACTAACTGTTCTCTCATTCCTGTCACATAATTATAAATAGCGTGACTCGTACCAACCGTGCATGTTAGGGGTTGTGACATCATTACATAAGCTTTGCCTTGCTTCGTGTGAAATACTCATTAAGTGCGACTGTCATTTGCAAGAGATTCCTCAGGGCTCTATATTGGCTCACAGCAGCGAAGGAATGTACTGTATAGTATTTTATCGCCTTGATGTGGAGGAAGGGCCACCTACAAGAGTGCAGTCGATAATGGTAGGAAGGGATTAAGGGGACTACACACCAGTTCAACGTGACCGAACCGTCAAATCCTTAGATGGCTTCTTCCATTTTCTTCATCTTTATCAAATTGTAACGGGTGGGCAAAATAAAACTGGCCCGGAAAATATTTATAAGGCCGACCCGGAAATGACCCTTGTCAAAGAACAGGAGAACTGCTGAACAAGGAATGCTGGAAACCGTGTTTTAATGTACCGATCGGTTGCTGTCACATGTCTGAGTGTGCGCTTGCTCTGTTCTAGTGCTTCGCCAAGGTAAGAGGTAGGGATCACGTGCAGGTGACGTCATCGAGAACCCTCAGCACCTTGTCTCACAGCTGTGAGCTATTCTGCTTTACCCATAAGTTACAGATAAGAGAACTTCATTGATATTTTACCATCACCTCAGAAAAGGCATTCCACTTCACTGTTACATTAGGTAATAATAGTAGATCAAATACAGTGTGAATCAAGCAGCGTTTCTGAAGTATTTCGATCTGTGTAAAAGGTTGTACCAATGCTAAGACTGTTCTCAACACCTATGATAACAATAACAAGGGGGCTCTAATTGTTAGAATCGAACATTAAAGCTTGTTAACTGCAGGAAGTACCGTCCGCTGTTACAAACAATATTAGGAAACTGTATTCTCTGTCAACAACACAAACACCAAATGTTAGGAAATGTAACTGACCACGACGCAAACAGTACAATAAATGTGCCAGGAACTGACAACTTCCACGTTAACAGTAGATAGGCCATATGAATTAATAAGCCTGTGTATTAACATTCTTAGCACTGGTTTCATATACAACATAACAAACTGCCTTTCATAAAAAATTGACAGATGTGTTATACACAAAGAATAATGCTGATATTTAAAAAGTATTATCAAACACACTTATGTATAGCATCAGTGGAATTTCTTTGCTTTTCTTCTTTCTTTATCGGTATTGCATTAACTGAAACCCGATCTCCTGAATGTCTTACTTTTGTTAGCGTTCATTCGAATGACAGAACGGCAACTTACAAACTCATAAATTTCGGAGAATTTGTTCTTCAGGTTCTTTCCCGTGGTAAAATTTGAACTCATTTCCCATCTGCACTATCGTGGTTTACCATCTCTCTGTAGGCTGCATCAAACTGTCTCTGGATGTCTATGACATGTAATTTCCACCCCTTGTAGGTTTACCTGTTTTCTCTCCATAATCGTTTTATATATCGAGGTCCTTCTTCTTTACCCTAAAAGCTACTGTATATAGCCAGTGAAGTGTTCAAGCAGCTCATCACGATCTTTGGTTTCGCGACTGTCCTAGAGCTGTTCCACTACTTCTTCAAGGTCTTTAACGAACCCTTGCTCATCCTCCGGTAAAGAATAGCACACGATATCCGAGTTTTGATCGACTTCATCAGAAGCATATTACATATTTGGACGTAATGATTCATAATATTCCGGAGAACAGTTGGAATTTCTTATCGCCTCGGAAGCATTGAGGCTGAGAAGCAGTGATTTTACCATTTGCGTCACAGCTGTCGGAAGGGGATGGTCATAAAATCTTCCGACCCCTCGAAGCTGAGAAAGATAGCTTTCATTAATGCCTTTATTATTTCTTACTGCCACCAATTATTTAGGTCAGTGGCTTTAGGGAATACATGAAAGTGTATGTTTCGTTCCTTCGTATGCCTGCTATGATTTGTACAGCCTACAACAGCACAACAAACCATACTGAAAAGTGTACACTATTACTGCTTTTTACGTTTTATCACATACAATAAACATACTGTTTCTTATACACCACAGATATGTTACTATCGTGTATTATTAGCTACTAGCTTCTGCGTGCACATTGATTCCTATTCGAGCTATCTCTACCTATTTCAGGTCAGCTTCAACGCGAGGGTCCTGCGTGACGTCACAGCTCTGCTTTGTTACTGCACATCTCTCTCGTGATCCCTACCTTGTATTCTACGTACCTTGGTACTTCGCTGTGTCATTACGTGTGAGTGAGTGATTGAGAGGAGCTGACGTGTTTAGTGACCAGTTCAATGCAACGCAAAATAGTGCTCACGATAAAACAGCGCGTGTTCATTGTCGAGTGTTATGCGGAACTGTTTGTGCAAGAGTTTAAGACTGGAAATGGTTTAGCAATATCTCCAGTAAGGTCTGCATTGCAAAATTTAGTGACCAAATTTAGCGAAAAGGGCTCGTGTAGCGAATAAAAACCGTAACTACCCGAAGAGAGTTCGAACACCAGAAAACATTGTTTGAGCGAAGGAAAGCCAGAAACGAAGTCCTTAAACACGCTATTGCTGCTATCGCACGAGTAGAGTTGATGAATCGAGCACAGCGCTGCATCGATGTCAACGGTGCTCATTTCTCAGATGTTCATTAACTAGGGCCAGTCCCGTGTCGGTCCTATTGTAAATCATTTCTGGGCCAGTTTTATTTTGGCGAACCTGTATTTGGGTTATGTTCACCGGTTGCAGTTTTGTGTGATATTGTTCTATGTGATTCATCGTTCGTCTTTTGTATTATTTGGTTATCCTCAAACACATCGCTGTGGAAATCTGTCTTTAGTTTCAAGAACGGTAACAAGGGATACGTTACCAGAGGCACTTCTAGTCGGTGCTAAAATCTTCCAGCTTTCTTTATCCAGACATGGACGTTAGAGACCTAGTCATTGCCATCTTGAGCGGGTGTGTATTTGCGGTAGGGTGGCCAGTTCCTTTCCGCTCCTCCGTTAGCTAGAAACACGTGGCTACCCATCCAAATAGTGAACATACGTACTGCTGCTTAACTTCGGGAAATCACACAGGATTCGGTGTTTCAACCTAGCTAAACCTAAGTTATTTTAAACTGAAATTAGAAAACATTAATTTGCTATAATTAAAATGATTGCATCTTATTAATGAGTGATAAGACTTTTCCTCCGGACTTTCTTCACAGAACTGATTATGCTATCAAAATCAATCTGACGAAGAACATCAGACATGCAAAGAATAGACATAGGATTCTGCCTCTCCAACTCTTTGCGCAATTACTTTTTCGTATTGAATTACAGAGTGGACGCGTCATCTGCTGGAAAGTGATTAACCTGTTTCCAAATATATCTGAGAATTATGGTCATATTCATTCAATTTAATTTTCTTCATTGTATTCCTGTTTTCAACGCTCTACAATCAACTATATGCATCCCTCTTACTCTCGCCGCTACAACATGTGGCTTCCATCACAAGGGGTTCAAGGACGAAGTTCCGCCTCTGAAAGGTTTTACCAGTATTTTTAAAATAAATTCCAATGTAAATTCAAAAATTAGAAATGAGAGAAAAAGTCGTCTCCTGGAAACAGGCGCCCTGGATAGATGCCTAGATGCCTAGTTTGCCTAGGATTAAATGCGGCATAATATGCAGTCATATGACAGGGTGTCCTGTCATATGACTCCACCCCTATGTGGAGGTATTTTTTAAAAATAACATATACATTGCAAATGGGAAATATCCCGGTGGAAATAGTCACTTACAGTAATGTAATAATAGAGTTTACATAATTACCCAACAACAACAAACAAACAAACAAAACAAACAAGAAAACAACAAGAGTACAATAAGCAAATCCATGGAAAGAAAATATTACAAGAATTACTACTAGTTTAACATTCTAAATCCGGAATCATCATATACAAATTCACAGAAAACTTAAAGTATTTCCCAGTGCTTAACACTACAGCTTACAATACTATAGGTTCAACTTACTACTAGCTTAACATTCCAAGTGATAATAAAGTAAAGTTAAAAACATTGGTAATTACTCAACAACAACCACTGAGTACAACAAGCATTTCTCTGGAAAGAAAATACCACAAGAAAAACTCCTAGTTTCACAATGTAAACCAAGCGGAAAATCACAAATTCAGTATCCGTACTTTACAACTTTTACTTTTCATTTTACACTAGCACTAATGGTTTTATTAAATGACTTGGTACCGAAAGGGAATCTATCAAAGACTGCTGCAGGTAATTTATTCCAATCCCTTATGGTCCTGTTAACGAAGGAAAACTTGCCCATGTCCGTATGCTGGTTTTTGGCCCTAATTTTACGCTCATGATCATTATGATAAGTATAAGGGAGGTTTCAACCTATTCCTAATAATACTCCAGGCTGCCCTTCCCCTATAGATCTTATAAAGACCACACACGCGACATCTATTTCTTCTAGATTCGAGACTTTCCCAGTTAATGGTATTTCTCCTATTCCCGGTTACGAAACGCATCGGTCTTCTTTGAACTTTTTCTACGGAATTTATTAAACCCACCCTGTACGGATCCCAGCACGCATATCCATATTCGAGAATCGGTCATACCAAACATTTATAAGCTTTATTTTTGGCACCAGAATTAGCTTTCTTGAGATTCCACATAATAAAATCTAACGATATCCAGGATTTCTTAAGTACATTTTCCACTTGCTCTGACCAGTTTAAGTCTTTTATAATAGTAACACCTCAGTACCTACAACTATCAACTTCAACAACACTTTCTCCTCCAATTTCGCAATCCCTCTTTCCTGTCATTTTCCTTTTACTGAAACACAATTTCTTGCTTTTTCCGCTGTGGATTTTCATTCGATCTTCACGTGCCCATTTTTAATCGTATCTAAATCCTGCTGAAGCAATAGTTCGTCCTCCTTTGTCTTTATCTCCCGATATATGATGCACTCATTGGCAAAGAGGCGCCCTTCCTATTTTTTCGAATCAGGCATATCATTCACGAAAAGTATGAAATGAATTTACCCAATAACGCTACCCTGAGCCACACTAGACGTAACACTTATTGGAGAAGACATTCTCCCACACGCACCTTCTGAGTTCTTCCATTGCGGAGTTCTCATATCCATTTCACAACTCTGAAGTCAATGCCCGTACGTGCTAACTTGTTAAGGAGGATGGCATGTGGCACGATATCGAATGCCTTAGCAAAATCAACTACTATTACGTCAATCCTTGACCCACTGCCGAGCTTATCCGATATATCTTGACATAGGGAACAAAGCTGACTTTCGCAGGAGAAGCCTTCCCTAAAACCATACTGCCCTTTAAATATCATTCCAGAAGAGTCCCATTTTAACCTCAAATAATCTACTATTAATAATTGCTCCATTTGTTTGCATACGATTGACGTCAAACTTGCCGATCTGTGGTTATTCAAGTCGCTCTTGTCACCCTCTTTGTGAATAGGAACTACAATGGCCGATTTCCAATCTTCTGGAACCTTCGCATTGCTCAGAGATAGGCCTATATTACCGAGCTCGATAGCTGCAGTCGCTTAAGTGCGGCCAGTATCCAGTATTCGGGAGATAGTAGGTTCGAACCCCACTGTCGGCAGCCATGAAAATGGTTTTCCGTGGTTTCCCATTTTCACACCAGGCAAAGTAAGGCCACGGCCGCTTCCTTCCCACTCCTAGTCCTTCCCTGTCCCATCGTCGCCGTAAGGCCTATCTGTGTCGGTGCGACGTAAAGCAACTAGCAAAAAAAATAATTAAATAATAGGCCTATATTAAAGATTCTTATTAAATATGGTAGGATCGCTTCACCCCCGAGTTTAAGTGCCTCTCCGGAAATAGAATCTAGCCCGCAAGATTTACTTTTTCTGAGTTTTTTTTTGCTAGGGGCTTTACGTCCCACCGACACAGATAGGTCTTTTGGCGACGATGGGATGGGAAAGGCCTAGGAGTTGGAAGGAAGCGGCCGTGGCCTTAATTAAGGTACAGCCCCAGCATTTGCCTGGTGTGAAAATGGGGAAACCACGGAAAACCAACTTCAGGGCTGCCGATAGTGGGATTCGAACCTACTATCTCCCGGATGCAAGCTCACAGCCGCGCGCCTCTACGCTCACGGCCAACTCGCCCGGTTTTTCTGAGTTTAGAAGGACCTTTACACAGTGAGGAATTCAATGTTGCGTTTTCTCTGATAGTTACTAGGGTGGTGTAGTGTGTTTTTGTGAAGACGGTCCGGACGGGAATCGAACCCAGTACCTTGTGAACGCTAACATTTCAGCCAAGGAGCCGGACATTAAAATTAAATAAATGATAAATACCAAATTAAGTTAACGTAAAATAAAACATTGAAATATTTGGGAAATACTTGTACAATAAAAACAAACTTGATTTTTCCGTTGTAAAGTTACGCTGATTGATTTGTTATCTCACCGTGACGTCAATTCAGGTACAGCCCCAGCATTTGCCTGGTGTGGAAATGAGATGAGAAAACTATCTTTACGGTTGTCGACAATGAGATTCGAATCCACCATCTGCCGATGGAAGCTCATATTTATGTGTCTTGTACCGCCTAGCCAACTCGCGTGGTAACGATGGTGATGAAAATGTTGCTATTATTATTATTATTATTATTATTATTATTATTATTATTATTATTATTATTATTATTAAGCCACGAAATAGAATTCGATGGGGAGCTATCAATATTATTGGGGCTTGTGGAAGAAAGAAAGTAGAACTGGCCGAGTCAGCAAAGAGAATGCATCTGGATGTGCTAGGGTAAGTGATATTCGGGTAAGGGGAGATAACGAGGAAGAGATAGGAGATTATAAAGTGTACGTGACGGGTGTTAGAAAGGGAAGGGCAGAGTCTGGGATAGGGCTCTTTATTATCAGGAATACCATTGCACGCAACATAGTTTCTGTTAGGCACGTAAATGAGCGAATGATGTGGGTAGATTTGTCAGTTGGAGGAATTAGGACTAGAATTGTCTCCGTGTATTCACCATGTCAGGGTGCAGATGAGGATGAAGTTGACAAGTTTTATGAAGCATTGAGTGACATCGTGGTCAGGGTCAACAGCAAGGATAGAATAGTGCTAATGGGCGATTTCAATGCGAGAATTCGGAATAGAACTGAAGGATACGAAAGGGTGATTGGTAAATGTGGGGAAGATATGGAAGCTAATGGAAATGGGAAGCGTTTGCTGGACTTCTGTGCTAGTATGGGTTTAGCAGTTACGAATACATTCTTCAAGCATATGGCTATTCACCGCTACACATGGGAGGCTAGGGATACCAGATCCATAATAGACTATATCTTACCCGACTTCGAATTCAGGAAATCTGTTGGGAATGTACGAGTTTTCCGGGCAATTTTTGATTATACAGACCACTATCTGATCTGTAGTGAACTAAGTATCTCTAGGCCTAGGGTAGAGAAAGTGAAATCCGTCTGTAAACGAATAAGGGTATAAAATCTCCAGGACGAGGAAATTAGACAGAAAAACATCGTTATGATTAGTGAGAAGTTTCGAACAGTAGACAATAAGCATGTTCAGGATATAGAAAGTGAATTGGTGGCATACGGGGATGCTGTAGTAGAAACAGCAAGGGAATGCCTAAGAACAACTGTGTGAAAAGATGGGAAAAGGCGAACATCTTGGTGGAATGATGAAGTGAGAGCAGCTTGTAAACGTATAAAGAAGGCTTATCAGAAATGGCTCCAAACAAGGGCCGAGGCAGACAGGGTTTTGTACGTAGATGAAAGAAACAGAGCGAAACAAATAGTTGTTGAATCCAAAAAGAAGTCGTGGGAAGATTTTGGTAATAACCTGCAAAGGAAAGGTCAGGCAGCAGGGAAACCTTTCTGGACAGTAATAAAAAATCTTAGGAAGGGAGGGAAAAAGGAAATGAACAGTGTTTTGAGTAATTCAGTTGAACTCATAATAGATCCCAGGGAATCACTGGGGAGGTGGAGAGAATATTTTTTAACATCATCTTAATGTAAAAGGAAATCATCCTGGTGGTGTTGCGAACAGCCAAGGTCATGTCTCTTCAGTGACGCCTAGCTTATGTATGACAGCTGTTGGCGAAACTGTGGAGGATCAAACCAACCTTGGAGCTGAATACCCAACATACAATATTTCTTCAACGCCAAAGTCTTAAATCTCTGTGGTAGACTTCCTTGACGTGGAGAAGTGGGAGTAATCTCATTCCGTACTTCATGCATGTATCATGATTTCTGTTCATAAGAATGTCTGACTAGGATTTCGGGCGAGATATCCATTACTAAGTTAACTGTTGGTCGAACCTGCAACCTCTTACGTTCCCTCCTTGACGGGCATCGCGTGCGACCCGCCGCCAAGCCTCAGTCCAACGACCTCAGAGTGAAGCTAGATACAATCTCAGATGTACTTTCATAACCAATACCCTAGCGGGACATGATCTACTTATCTGTTCATTTCCTAAGCCCTCACATTCAATCAGTTACTAGTTCCCTCCTTGTACGATAAGCGTTCTTCTACTCTTTCTTTTTCTTCCTGTTTTTTCCGCAATGTATTGGGGTCGGATCTTGATGTGTATTTGTCCCAGTTTTACGGTGGGATGGTTCATGGTGTGGGTTACTGTAGTCACGTCCTAGCTCGTGAACCATAGGCAACGGCTGAGTGGCATAGTAAGTGGTCCTGAGAGTCGGGATACCAGTTGCTATGGAATGGGAGTGGGCATCTCGGACATATTCTGAGTCGTGGCCCTCCTTGTGCTCAGACGGCTAGGACTATACAATTCACCGATGGTCCCTAACCCGTTAGAGGAGAGATCCTCACTTGGACTATGTCTAAGTAGGGTAGCATCCTGCTTCATGAATTTACGAAGCTCAGAACATTTCAAGCAAGCCTCGGACTTATGGGAGTAACGGAGTCCCACTCCCATTTGACAGGCGAGGGACTCCTTTGAAACAACTTGGCGAACAATGGTTAGAATCAGTTTCTAAGGATTTAAAGATAAGAGGTATAGAACTAAATGAGGTCACAGCACTAGTTGCAAATAGAGGATTGTGGCGACGTTTAGTAAATTCACAGAAGCTTGCACACTGGACGCTGAAAGGCATAACGGTCTATAATGATTATGTATGTATGTATGTATGTATGTATGCATGTACGTACGGTGCGATGACCTTCCCGCCACCAACTCTATGTGGTGGATGCATTATTACATATATTTGTGATAGTTGAAATGTACATGAAAAGAAGTACTTTAAGACGAATATAAAGTCCCAGTCCCCGAGCTCGATTAATTGACTAGACGCATGTAAATTCCTTGGCCCGGCCGGGAATCGACCCTCTGAACCGAAGGCTAGAACGCTGAACATTGAGCTAGGAAGACGGACCTGTACGCCAAGCGTTAATTACATATAACTTCTGAACCCGACTTGGCAGGTTCGATCCTGGCTTAGTCCGGTGGTATCTGAACTTGTTCAAATACGTAAGCCTCGTGTCGGTAGAATTACTGGAGCGCAAAAGGACTGCTGCGGGAAAAATTTCCGGACCGCCAAAAGTAGTTAGTGGGACGTAAAATCATTAACATTATAGTTATGCAGCCTCTGTGGCTCAGGCGGCAGTGCGCCAGCCTTTCACCGCTGGGTTCCTTGGTTCAAACCCGGTCTCTCCATGAGAGATTTGTGCTGGACAAAGCGATTGTAGGACTCCGTTTTTCCCGCTCATGTTTCATTCGAGCAACACTCTCCATTTCATCTGTCAGTCATTAATCATTGCTCTCCAGGAGTGCAGCCGGCACAAGTCCTACCTTCGCCGCTAGATTCCTGACCCGGTCGAATGACTGTAAACAGGCTGTCGATATTGTTAGGTCGCGCGTTGATTCATCTCGCGTTAGGACAATAGAAATATGATAAGAAATTCAGTGCTATTCCGTAAGGTGAAGTCTTGGCCAACAACTTTCTCGTGTTCACCAACACAAAGTTAATTTCATCTTCTATTTTTAAGTAATTGTGCTCATTTTTATCACGGAAACTGCATAGTTAACATTCCTGCCTACCAAAATCGCCTTCAGAACCTGTCGTTACTACCAACTGAGCTGCAGTGATTGAAATTGACTTTTAAAAAATCTTACCCTCTCCCATACAGTATGTAACAGAAGAACAGGGAAAAAATTCATGTTTCACAGTTCACCCCCTGAGGCTGACGTAGTTTCGTTCAATTGAGGCAAGACAGATGCACATTTTAATGTAACAGTGTCTGTGAATCAATTCCAGTTCCAGTCAATGAACTTATACATAGAGAATAGGTCATATCATATAGGCCTACACTTTAAAAACTGTATTATTTATGCAAGAGATTATCACTGCGTTGACGCATATGAAACTGGTTAGTTGCTGATGTGCATGCCAACGGCCGTATAATGGAAGGAACAATATTCTTGGTTATAATAAGTGAAGGATATCCCGATATTACTAAAGCTAGTCGTATCCGTCCGTAAGGGCGTTAATGGCGGAATATCTTTGGTGCACCCGGCACAGCTGTGCCTACCAGTAGACATTTTACGTCACCCTTATTCGACACAAGTGCAGTTTTCAACGCAGCTACACCGAAATCATTTTCAAGTTTCATTAATCTTATGAACTACTAGTTTTATTCTCGAATCCATTTGACCATTATTAAGTGTCTAATGTCTACATTAGTGTATTTTATATTATTGTAGTGTTAACTTAGGAGGCTTTTGACCCCTTTTGTTTATAATGATACTATGTCATTGGTACGATGGTACTCTACGCAATGGTATGTTGATAAACGGGGTTAAAAGTCAGGTTATGTGTTTCACAAATAGGAAAAGTCCTCCGAGGTTTAATTACTGCGTTGATGGACTGAAAGTTTACTATGGGAATCATTGTAAGTATCTAGGTGTTAATAAAAGGAAAGATCTTCATTGGGATAATCACATAAATGGGATTGTAAATAAAGGGAACAGATCTCTGCACATCGTTATGAGGGTATTTAGGGGTAGTAGTAAGGGTGTAAAGGAGAGGGCATATAAGTCTCTGGTAAGACCCCAACTAGAGTATGGTTCCAATGTATGGTACCCTCACCAGGATTACTTGATTCAAGAACTGGAAAAAATCGAAAGAAAAGCAACTCGATTTTTTCTGGGTGATTTCCGACAAAAGAGTAAGCGGTATGTTCCGAGCTGTTAGTGATGAGATGGCGTGGAACGACATTAGTAGACGAATAAGTTTGGGTGGTGTCGTTCAAAGTACGAAAGATCACAATATGAATATAAAGTTTGAATTCAAGGGGACGAATTAAAAAAATGATATTTGTTCGTGGCGTCGACCTCTGTAGATATTTTGCCACTACTTGCACCATATAATACGAACCTGCGTGTAATTGTAATTGCGGAAGTGTAGAGTGTTTAGTGTGAGGAAAGGAACGTTAAGGATGATACAAACACCCCTGACCCGGCCGGGAATCGAACCCGGCGCCGCCGGGTGACAGGCGGATGCGTTGCCCCCTACACCGTGGGGTTGGACAAGAGGACGAATTGGAGAAAATATTCGTTTATGGGAAGAGGAGTTAGGAATTTAATAACTGACCAACGGAGATGTTCAATACATTTCCAATTTCTTTGCAGTCATTTAAGAAAAGTCTAGGAAAACAACAGATATGGAATCTGCCACCTGGGCGACTGCCCTAAATGCAGATCAGTAGCGATTGATTGATTGATTGATTGATTGATTGATTGATTGATTGATTGATTGATTGATTGATCGTCCTTTTAATTCCAATTTTTATTATAAATAGCTGAGGATGACCGCTATGTACGATCGAAACTAGCACTATAGCACTATAGGTATGTATTGATTAGGTAGGAGGATCAACTAAAGTTTATAAAAAGTAAGTCATATCAATCAGTACGGGCCTAATCATGAAATTCATTGCTTATAATTGATACTGTATTTGTTTTCTGAAATTGTGATAATTTTTGTTGCCATTCTTTAAGTCCATTGTTAAAAATGTCCACTCTCAATGTCTGAATACAGGCCCCAGTTCATCGCGGACATTCCTCACGTAGTTCATATTGTCTTACACAATTCACTCCTTGATGTTGATGTAGTGTCGCTCAGTTCAGCCAATATAGATGCCTATTATAATGCGACAATGTCTCGGAATCAATTCCAGCAGACGCTAAAATCATACTAGGCGCCCTGTTAACTCTGAAGTTTATCATTTCCGTTTCCTTATAGGTATTACCTGTCCGGCTCCATGGCTAAGTGGTTAGCGTGCTGGCCTTTGGTCACAGGGGTCCCGGGTTCGATTCCGGCAGGGTCGGAAATTTTAACCATAATTGGTTAATTTCGCTGACCTGGGGCTGAGTGTATGTGCCGTCTTCATCATTTCATCCTTATCACGTCGCGCAGGTCGCCTACAGGAGTCAAATCAAAAGTCCTGCACCCGGCGAGCCGAACTTGTCCTCGGGCATTCCCGGCATTAAAAGCCATACGCCATTTCATTGGCATAACCTAAATATGAGCGGTGATTGAGTTGGAGGCACCTCAATTTGTGGGAGAAAAATTAATAACTTGCGTTTTGCAGATGACACCAGCAGTGAGGAAGAGCTTTCAGATATGCTAACAAGAGTGAAGATAGTGAGTCTTGAGCTCGACCTCATGGTTGCTGAAAGAGCAGCACAGGGCGTTTGAAAAGGTTGGATTTAGTGCACGACTTCGTATACCTTGCGTGATACGAGAAGTTCCGAGAAAGAGTTAAAGGAAAGGATTTTGCTAGGACGATTACCTATGATGAAATTAATTAAGATCTAGAATAGGGGAATTACAGATAATACACAAATCCGTCTCGTTGAAACCCTTGTATTCTCTGTTTTCTCGTGTGGCTGTGAGACTGGACCTTTAACGGCTTTGGACAAAAATGCATCGATGCCTTTCAGTCTTCATCAATTACCACTGATAGCATTCAGGGCAGTCGCCCAGGTGGCAGATTGCCTTTCTATTTTTTTTTTTACTAATCTTGAATAATTGCGAAGAATTTGGAATATTATTGAACGTCTCCCTTGGTAAATTATTCCAGTTCCTAACTCCCCTTTCTATAAACGAATATTTGCCCCAGGTTGTCCTCTTGAATTCCAACTTCATCTTCACATTGTGATCATTCCTTCTTTTAAATGTGATGCTGGCGTAGAATGTTTCGTGTACCTTGCATCGCAAGAAGAATCAGTACGTCCATTTTCAGGAGCTGAGGATTTTAAAACGCATTTCTTCTGCAGTTCCTTGGACACATTTTGAGACGAGCTGGAGGAAATCTAGAGAAGTTAATCATGGAAGGGAAGGTTGAGGGCAGTAGGCCAAGGGAAGGACTTCTATCAGATGGATAGGACAAATGAAGACTATTGCCGGTTTATCGTTCCCTGAGGAAAATTGAAGATCGTGAGCAACGTCAGTGAGCTGACGACACTCCAAAATGAGTAATCGATTTGTGATGATGAAATACGAGCAATATGTTCCTAAAATTTTGCCCCATATTTGTGTTACTTTCTGTATAATATGCTGAGAGGATGGTGAGGTGTGTAACATAACTCGAAGAAAATAATGTTTCCGAACTAAGCAGTGTATCGACCCCCATTGCATCAGTTTAACAGACTTACGGCTGTCTCCATTAGGGGAGAGTTCCGTGTTCTAGTACCGGTGTAACAGCATCTTACTGAGTTACACTGAGACACCCCTCCATACATGTGCAAAGGCAGTAATTGTTAGTTTGCTAGTCAATTGTATTTCTACGTGTGCGTGCTCCTGCCTCAGGTAAGGATAGGAAGTCTATTGCATTGAATATGGTTCGTTTCGAAATATATTACATGAAGTGAATGGTGGTAACTTCACTTTCAGCACGCTTGTCGGTATGACCGGACATTACCAATTCCTGTAGTATCGGACAGTGAAATAGTTGATTTTTTCACTTGCAAACTGCATCACTTCTGTAAGATAGGCCGATACTCATCTCTAACGCGAACAACAAGGGGTCTCGATTAGACGAATACATAAAACAGGATCTGAATAGCATGTTATTAGCCAATATGAGTGTCACGGAAAGTAATTAGAAGCTTTAGTTTTCCATAGAATACTTACAGGATAGATTGGCAGAAATGAAAATGGAGGAGAAATTCAAATTACAAAACAATTAGAAATATTTAGAAGAACATGTACCGGCACTTAGGAGGAGCAATTCACGGCTCACATCAACGAGTTTTATGGAATGCCCATGCCTCTAACCATTGAAGTTGGGATACGATTTGGTTGAGGCACAGAATCTGCCACACAGGTTCTACATGGGCAGCAAAGGTACTTCGAGGAAAAATCAGTTGTGAGTTCCTACACAGAATAAGTGTTCAAAAACTTGTTACTTCCAAGGTACAAGTCAGTACAGAAGGAACCAACTGCATATTGTGTGGAGAGAGTTTTGATGAACACATATTCTCTTCAAACACTCTGTATAGCAGGAAGCTAGAGACCCCTTGTTTTAAGATTAACTTATATTAATACTTCCCCAAGTCTGACTACAGTATTCAAAAGAATTCCCTAGATGTACAGAATATTTCAATGCTTTTCCAGTACTACTAGCTGATTTTCAAGATCCATAGAAAATCAAATGACATCAGTGTATGTTTCCCCACTATTGAAGTAAAAGTTCTCATTTTCATTATATGCCATACCATTCTAAATGTTGATGTTTTACTTTCTTTTTGCTTTACGTCGCTCCGACACAGGTAGGCCTTATGGCGACGATATGATATAGGAAAGGACTCGGAGTGGGAAGGTAGCAGCCGTGGCCTACATCGCCCCAGCATTTGGCTAGTGTGAAAATGGGAAACCACGGGAGACCATCATCAGGGCTGCCGACAGTGGGGTTCGAACCCACTGTCTCCCGAATACAAGCTCTAAATGGCTACACCGGGCGAGTTGGCTGTGCGGTTAGGAGCGCGCAGCTGAGAGCTCGCATCCAGGATGTAGTGGGTTCGAACCCCACTGTCGGCAGCCCTGAATATGGTTTTACGTGGTTTCCCATTTTCACACCAGGCAAATGCTGGGGCTGTACCTTAATTAAGGCCACGGTCGCTTCCTTCCCACTCCTAGCCCTTTCCTGTCCTATCGTCGCCATAAGACCTATCTGTGTCGGTGCGACGTAAAGCAACTAGCAAAAAAAAAAAAAAAATTAACATTATTGCCCGCACAAGGCAACTGAGAAGGACATGTTTCTGTATTGCTTCCTACTATTACACGGCTAGACCATGATTTACGTTGACTAGGAAAGCGATAACCACGTACGTTGCGATTAATGCTAAAAACATTTCTTATCAGGCAAAGTAGGGGTCCCGATACCGCCAAGAACGTAAAATTAAGCAATATCCTCAATTGTGCCGAAAGTTGAAGGGCTAAAGGCCCGGAAATTTTTCGAATTTAAATATTCGAGAGTTCTGTCACACTACAAAAAAAAAAAAAAAAAAAAAAAAACAAATTCGAACTCACTTCCGGCCTAAATGCAGTTCAGCAAAAACAGCCTAAAATCGCTTGTTTCTTTACTCGTTTACTTTTTTACACGAATCCTAGCCAAATTACGTTCTTTAGTTCAATAACCTCAGGCGTTTTTCTTATTTTTTGAAAAATGTCCACACCGAATGTAGTTAAGTGAAACTCTGCATTGACTCACATTAGCGCTCGTAGTGGTAGACAGAGGCAAACTGGTGATCCAATCGACCGGATAACGATAATTAAGAAAAGTTAAGAGAGGGGTTGTAATTTTTAGGAATAAACAAAGAATATATTCTCATACTGAATTATGTTGTATTTACCTAAAATTCGCAGCTCATATCCCTAGGATGTTTTCAACATTGAGTTGTTTGCCTGAAGGACTAGAAGTGTCGATGTTTTTCATTGTAGAAAAAAATACTTCTGACATAACATTGCCGTTATTATTATTATTATTATTATTATTATTATTATTATTATTATTATTGCCAGCAGTGAGGTTCCGCGGTAGCCTATCTACTTCTTACCTGGAGGCCCTGAGATCGATCTCGGTCTCATCTAAGAAATTCAGTACTGGACTCTGAGTAGGTGCGGTGTTTATCAGCCTGGAGACTTCAAATAAAGAGCTGCATAAAGAACCCGGTCAAGAATGTCAAGCAATACGACTGAGGAAGCACACTCTCTATGTGAAACGCCGATCGGCCCCGTCCGTCGTATGAACATGAGTTACATTCGTACATACATACATACGAACATTTTCATTATAAATTTTTATGCGTTTCAGCGTTCAGTCTGCAAGCCCCTGTGATTTAACTAAGCGCCTCCAAAAGCCTTTGTTTGTAACATGCTCGGTGGTCTCGTATAGTTTCACACCCATTATCATCAGTTCTCTTAAAACTGAAGTCTAACCATCTTCCTTCCGTCTCTCTTTACTTCTCTTACCCCCCGCCCCATGGCAAGAATCCATTTTTTTCTCCTCGATGAAATGCAGTGGTATAGGGCTTTTAGTGCCGAGAGTGTCAGAAGACATTTTCGGCTCGCCAGGTGCAGGTCTTTTGTTTTGACACCCGTAGTCTACCTGCGCGTCGTGATGAGGATGAAATGATGATGAAGGCGACACATACACCCAGCCCCCGTGGCAGCGATATTAACCAGTGTTGGTTAAAATTCCCGACCCTCCCGGGAATCGAAACGTGTAGCCCTGAGACCAAGGGCCAGCACGCTAACCATTTAGCAATGGATTCTCCTAGATAATCTGTCCTCATCCATTCGCCCCATATGATCCCACCTCCGAAGCCGGTTTATACGTACAGCTTCATGCATCGAGTTCATTCCTAACTTAGCCTTCATCTCCTCATTCCGAGTAGTGGTGGGATAATCAAATACTTTTAATATTGGAATAACAATCTTCCGATTATTTAAATAATCGAATAAATCATCATCATCATCATCATCTGTTTACCCTCCAGGGTCGGCTTTTCCCTCGGACACAGCGAGGGATCCCACCTCTACCGCCACAAAGGGCAGTGTCCCGGAGCTTCAGACTCTTGGTCGGGGATACAACTGGGGAGAATGACCAGTACCTCGCCCAGGCGGCCTCATCTGCTATGCTGAACAGGGGCCTTGTGGAGGGATGGGAAGATTGGAAGGGATAGGCACGGAAGAGGGAAGGAAGCGGCCGTGGCCTTATGTTAGGTACCATCCCGCCATTCGCCTGGAGGAGAAGTGGGAAACCACGGAAAACCACTTCCAGGATGGCTGAGGTGGGAATCGAACCCACCTCTACTCAGTTGACCTCCCGAGGCTGAGTGGACCCCGTTCCAGCCCTCATACCACTTTTCAAATTTCGTGGCAGAGCCGGGAATCGAACCCGGGCCTCCGGGGGTGGCAGCTAATCACGCTAACCACTACACCACAGAGGCGGTCATCGAATAAATCAACGAATAAAATAATCGAATGAGATTCAAATATCATTCAGTTGTATCGCATAACATATTTTGATGCGTCATGGATCAATTTTTCGGTTTAAGTGTGTCGGATGGATAATTGATTGAACTCTTTTCAAAAATAGAAATACACCTTTCTCTAAACGCATCTCCAAATGTTTAAACTAATTCTAATGGAGTTTGGGTTGGATATTCAAAAATAATCGAAAAATAATAGAATGGAAAAAATATTCACTATTCGATTCCCTCATTCATTCGAATGAGTAGTCCGATTCGTTGGCTGGACGGTCAGCGTACTGGCCTTCGGTTCAGAGGGTGCCGGGTTCGATTCCCGGCCGGGTCGGGGATTTTAACCTTAATTGGTTAATTCCAATGGCAGGAGGGCTGGGTGTATGTGTTGCCTTCATCATCATTTCATCCTCATGACGACGCGCAGGTCACCTACGGGTGTCAAATTGAAAGACCTGCACCTGGCGAGCCGAACCCGTCCTGGGATATCCCGGCACTAACAGCCATACGACTTTTCATTTCATTTTTTCGAATGAGTAATCGAAAAATAAGCGAATGGGAAATATAATGGAATGATCGAATAAAATGAAATAATCGAATAAGCGATTATTTTAATTCGATTATCCCATCATTAATTCCGAGTACCCTCCTGCCATTATTCCCTTCTGTTTGTACCAGCGATCATTTTCGTTACTTTCGTGTCCATTAATTCCAAGTTTAGAATAATACTGTACCGTATATGGTCAGTCCACTCTGCTTGTGAGGAGACTAAACGTGCCCTTATAACTGCACGCATATTGAATAGTACGCTATGCCATTAACATGTATCTACACACCATCCTTTGTTTACATCGTTTATGGCTACTAGGAAGCCGGTAATCTCTTCTAACGAATCTTGCCTGACACCAGTGACACAAGTCTGATCAACAGAGGTTCATAAATAAATACCGTTGTACTTCCTTTCCATCCTCCATGAATATTTGATTAGTAGGAATATTGAGTGTTGATAGCTTGGCATTATGCTGGTATCGGAGTGTTATGGGTTCTAGATAAAGTAAATGATATTTTATGAACCTCTGTTATAAAATGCTGATACTGTGATAGTGTTATCTACGCACTGCTCTGATACGGTTGCTTACTCCTTCGTCTTCCTGTTTCCACAAACATTATCTAAACTCTCTTTAGATAATACTTTGTATTGGAAACGTAATATTACTTCAACCAAAGCAAGATCATCGTTGAAGACTTGGAGGCCCTTGGTGGAGTGGAAGGTAACTTACGTACAAGGAGAGGTCAGACCGCGCGTCGAACCGATTGCAACTTGCGTTATTGTGCCTGTTGGGGGACACTCAATAGTAACTCGTGTATAAGGGTTTAGGTTAATACGCTTTCGGTTTTGAGAAAAATTGAGGTCAAAAGTCATGACGCAGGATCCGCTTCGTACCAAGTGCAGGTGAAGAGCATTGAAAGGTGGGGAACGTTTTGCTTTAACATGTCAGGTACTCAACCTAGTAATTTCCGAAATATTAATGAATCTCCGATTCCATACAACGCATATATACTTGGAAAGTTGCACTGGAGTCAGTGGTCACCGTACTTGTCTGCGAACCCCGACGGCATGTGTTCGAGTCTCGTAGAAGGTGTATTTTTTGGTAGAAAATAAATTTTTATTTGAGAGAACTTGATGTGAGTTACGGTGAGTGGATCATTCCATGTGTGATATATAGTTGTTACTGCGGTGATCACTGATCTGCTATTAAACAGGTATTCCACAAATAGGTCTATCCCTATTTTACAACTCTTTGCTAGCGTGCCCGATGACTCACATCGAACTGACGGGTAACCACCTTCCTGGCCCGTTTTCTATTCACCAGATTGGGGGGGGGGGGGCGAGAGATTTGAATTGATTTGAATTGAATTGAATTTATTGATGAATTACATGCCACTGCGGCTGAAAAGCCCCTTTATGTAGCGTCTTCGTATAATACAATACAGGTGTATGTACACACTAAGTACATTTTTATAATATTAAAGTATTAAATTAAACATTAACCTTAAAAATTTTAAGTTACGATACCAAATCCAGTAAAACTAAAACATACATTATATAAAAAGTATGAAAGTAAATCTTTAAGCCTATTTCTTATTTTAGACTACAAGAATTATCCGCCTCTGTGGTGTAGTGGTTAGTGTGATTAGCTGCCACCCCCGTAGGCCCGGGTTCGATTCCCGGCTCTGCCACGAAATTTGAAAAGTGGTACGTGGGCTGGAACGGGGTCCACTCAGCATCGGGAAGTCAACTGAGTAGAGGTGGGTTCGATTCCCACCTCAACCATCCTGGAAGTGGTTTTCCGTGGTTTCCCACTTCTCCTTCAGGAAAATGCCGGGATAGTACCTAACGGCCACGGCCGCTTCCTTCCCTCTTCCTTGTCTATCCCTTCCAATCTTCACATTCCCCCGCAAGGACCCTGTTCAGCATAGCAGGTGAGGCCGCCTGAGCGAGGTACTGGCCATCCTCCTCAGCTATATCCCCGACACAGAGTCCGAACCTCCAGGACACTGCTCCTGAGGCGGTAGAGGTGGGATCCTTCGCTGAGTCCGAGGGAAAAACCGACCCTGGAGTGTAAACAGATAAAGAAGAAGAAGTAGACTACAATAATCTAAAGAATATAAAGCTAAAACGGAGAAACAATTTTCCTAGAAATATACATATTTCTCATTGTCAGACACAAGAATGCCTGATCTCAGCCCCTTGCGTACTCGTCAAAAGGTAGGTGTTAAGGACTGCTTGAGTTGGGTACAGGTAGTGTTATTTGCGAAATGGTGAAGATTAAAGACGTTAAAAATACGTGATGTAGAACAAATGATTTGTTAAATCTAATGGTACAATGAATTTGGAGGGTAGTTTTTGTAAACTTATTATTATCTCTTTTATGTAGATAGAGAGAGAGAGAGATCCCGCAGTAACAGTATTGTTGCATCGAGACTCGAACTCACGTCGTCGACGTTCGCATGCAAGTACGGTGACCATTCGGCTGCCTCTCCGCTTGATTCCGGTCTACCGTTCTAAGTATATGTGTTGCATTGGAATCGGCGATTCATCAGTGTTTCGGAAATTATGTTTAAGTAAAATTTGTTCTTCTTTTAATGTTCTGTCACCTCCGCTTGGTCCAATGCGGATCCTGCGTGATGACATTTGATCTCAATCTTTTCGACAACGAAGGCGTATTGACCTAAACCCTTCTACACGTGTTACTTGTAGAGTGTCCCCCAACAGGTACATTGAAGCTTGTTGAAATCGGTCGGACGCAGGGTCTGGCCTCTCCTTTAAGTGCGGATGCCCGGCCTCTTCTTTTCCCAGGAATTGATCTGGTTCTCATTTCTGCTGTAGACTGAGTGTCATGTGCCTCTCTAGAAGTACATATCTCATTTCTAAAAGTTTCCCCTTCCTTACGAGGAGTCGAACCAACGTCCTTCCATGTGAAATTAGCACTCCTTTATCGCCTCGTTTGAGTAGGCCCTCATAGAAAACGTTGAAGAACCCATAGTTGTCCGCTGTGAAAATGAGAAAACCACAGAGACCTATCTTCAGAGCTCTCGAAAACCCTCGATGTGTTCGTGCGAAGTTAAACCAGTTTAAGAAAAAATCCTTCAGTCCTCTCGACGGCCGATTTCGAACTTACCATCCCTGACTGCTAGCTCAGAGTTGCACGACCTATTCTGCGTGATTAAATCACTTTGAATGTGAGAAAAGAACATAGAGATTCTTATAACGGTATGTTCTTCAGACTGCCGAAACTTATCTATCCCGATTATATAAAGCCAGAATGCTAACTGACTTACTGACTGACTGACTCACTCACTCACTAACTCACTCACTGACATTAATCTTTACCCCCTTCCAGATGAGCTAGGAACTTTCAATTCGGCAGTCTTATAGCTATTAGGCTGTAACCCAAGGACAAATTCCAAAAAGTTCAACATTTCATATTTAGCCCTTCAAACAAAACGGCGGACTCAAATTTCGGGTGTGCTAGAAAATTGAAATTTGGCAAAATTATAGCTGCCACCCGGTAACCGCCGGAGAAATTATAAACCGTTCCGATGTTTACCTTTTTACACCACAAAAAATATCGAAATATTTAGGCAATTTGCATGCTGGGTGCAGTCCTTCCTTTGGAGATATTTGTGCCTAAACTCTAATTCCTATCAAAAAAATGGATAGCACTTTTGGCCCCTGGAATGAAGAGATCTACAACTTTTGTCCTATGATTTTTTGTCGTATCTCGACTCCCTCTACCTTTGATCGAACTTCATTTTCCGACTGTGGGTCATTTTTTTAATTTTCCATATATTATTTCACAGCTCGAAACACTTACAAGACAGGTAGGATCACGTGTTTGGATAGGGGAGGATGAGAAATGATTATAAGAATATGCATTTATATGAAACCGTTTGAATTATGAAGTTAAAATTTCAAATGATATCCTAGGTGTTAAATAACAGAAGGTTTGAAACAAATTTAACCGCTCGGAGAGTAAATGGGGGTTGAGATCCGAAAACAAATGTATTCATTCCTTCCTCCGAAACGGTTTAACGTATGAAGACAAAATTCCAAATAAAAAAAACAAACCAAACCAAACCCCATGGCACTACAGCCCTTGAAGGGCCTTGGCCTACCAAGCGACCGCTGCTCAGCCCGAAGGCCTGCAGATTACGAGGTGTCGTGTGGTCAGCACGACGAATCCTCTCGGCCGTTATTCTTGGCTTTCTAGACCGGGGCCGCTATCTCACCGTCAGATAGCTCCTCAATTCTAATCACGTAGGCTGAGTGGACCTCGAACCAGCCCTCAGGTCCAGGTAAAAATCCCTGACCTGGCCGGGAATCGAGCCCGGGGCCTCCGGGTAAGAGGCAGGCACGCTACCCCTACACCACGGGGCCGGCACAAAATTCCAAATAGCGGTATATATTTTAAATCCGACGTGTGAAATAGGAAAAGTTTCTTAACGTTGCACCCCTAAAGTGTTAAATGAGGTTAGCTCCATAAACAAAATTATTCATCCCTCCAAAACACTTTGATGTACAAAGTTGTAATTTTACGATAAGGGTCTTCTTTTATATCCTAGGTGTAAAATATCGTATACTTGAAAATACTTCTGCCCTAACGGTTGTAGATGGCGGTTGACTCTCCAAAACAGAATATCCATTCTTCCGAAACCGTTTCAGGCCCGATCTTAATTTTTTTTAATGATGGGTGGTCTTCTGTACCCTAGATGTTAATAAACATTTTAAAACATTCATTCACCTCTTTATAAAGTATTCATTCCTCTGTTAATGCTCAACGTTAAGAAGTTAAATAAGATAGGGTTTAAAACATTCAAATTCTTCCGTATGGGGTTCAAATGAGTGTTAAATCAGAACCGTTTGACGTACGAACTGAAGTCGTATTTTACAGGCTCAGCTGACTGTGTTCTCTCCAAAATGTAAAACTTTGAATAATAACTTTCAGTTTAAAACCGTAGCGAAGCGCGGGTGTCTTGCTAGTTTATAAATAAATGAAATTTAGAAAAATAAGTCAAAATTGACCAGAAATGGGTTCCGTAATAACAAGGAAATTCAGTTAGTAATATTTATTATATATTGCTATATTTTAATTTTAAAAAAAGAGAAATCCAAATTTCTAGGCGGGAGGGAGGGGTGAGCTGAGGTTTAATCCCCGCAACTCACAACCACCACCAACTTGAGTACGCCGTTGTATACCTGGACAGTGCCACTACAACCACGCAGATTATCAGACAGAATAAAATCACATTTAGTTGATAGGACGTCTCGAAGCCAGTGTTGTTAGCCACAAGGTAACAATCAGATTTGTGAGGTTGATTCTTGTTCCCCTTCACCAGTACAGTGCGGATTTCTCGACCTGTAGCGCCTACCGCACGGCCACAGAATATTTGAACTCTCCCATGTATCCTGAAGGGTGGACGCGACCAGTCATGCTGTAATGCCCAACGAACTCTCTCAAAAAGTGCATACTCGTCGATGCATATGGGGCCACTTACTGGAAAATATTATTACTGGAAGCGTGGTCTTGTTGCAGTCATTGGGCTCTCCAAACGATTACGTCGGGCACAGTACCTGGCGTTATCATCAGCTCGCTAAGCCGAACGGCATTTTCTACTCGCGTCGCTTCACTTCCAAGCGCCAGGCTTGCCGGTTTGAACAGTTCATTTATGCATGACAAACAAAAGCCTTTGAAAAAGGATGAACTTATCGGCAAACCTACTTTTCAAAAATCCATCTTTGTGCTCCGATATTCGGTGGAAGACTGTACATTGAAGGAAGCTGTCTAACTAAAGCAGTTAAGGCATGCTTGGTTCAACTCGAGGGACATGATTTCGATTCCCCACCGGCTTGACAACTAGAAGGGCATGTGATTTTAGGCCTCGCCCAGGACACTACAGAAATGAGTACAAAGGTACTATATGGAAGGAAATGTTGCTGGCCATAGCGCTAACCTTTCTGTCATTTTGGGGACTTACCATTCACACCTATAGGTGCCTCAATCAATCAATCAATCAATCAATCAATCAATCAATCAATCAATCAATCAATGATCTGCATATAAGGCTGTCGCCCAAGAGGCAGATTCCCTATCAGTTTTCCTAGCTTTTTCTTACTCCTCGTCCTATGAATGAATATTTGACCCCCCCCCAAAAATCTGTCTCCTTGAATTCCAATTTTTTCCTCATATTTCCTACTTTTAAAAGCTCCACTCAGGCTTATTGTTTTCTACTTCTGTCTTTCCACGCCAACTCGCCGTTGACTGCTCGAAACATTCCACATGGTCGAACATCTCGTCTCCTTACTCTCAAGTCCTCCTAGACCAAAGTTTGCAACACTTTCGTGACACTACTCCTTTGTCAGAGATCACCCAGAACAAATCGTGCTGCTCTCCTTTGAATTTGCTTTCAGTTCTCGTATCAAGAAGTCCTGGTGAGGTTCCCATGCACTGGAACCGTAGTTCAATTGGAGCCTTGCCAAAGACTAATATGCCCTCTCCTTTACATCCTTACTACAACCCCTAAATAGTATCATAAACAGATGAAGAGGTCTGTAACCTTTCTTAAAAACCTCGTTTATATGATTACCCGAATGAAGGTCATTCCTTACACAAACATTTAGTTACTTACTATCACCTCATCAACAAAATAATTAAATTTTTAATTTAATTAAATCTTGGTGAAACTTAAAACTTGACCTTTCCTCCACTACCTGTATAGTGATGGCTTTGTTTCGCTTTCACGTATAGAGCAGGAGACTTAGTTCCGCATCGGAGTGTCTAGATATTTTGAACTCCACTACGACATCCAGCCTAAGTAGGGGGCAGATTTCTGTAACCTAAAAATTATGAAGAATGCATTTACGACCAAGAAACCAACACGATACAAAATAAGTGTCATGAAACTAAATATGCAACGTACAAGATATTTCGTTGCTACATTATGCGCCAGAATCACAAATAGCATTAAATTGTTGATTTAGCCCTTATAATTCTCTGAACTTGACCGGATAATACTAGAGGTTGAGTATACAGTGGTTACTCTGTAGTTTCGAAAACAAAAACGAAACCTGTGCAGGAGAGAAAGATAGAATCGATCAATTCAAAATACATGTATTTTAGCGAAAGCGTATCGTACCTGATCTAGTCATCTGCATTGGTACAGTGTGAACAATTAGCGGGGAAAAGTCTCCACCCATAACAGGCCAACTTTTATGTTTTACAATGTTCTTACGCAGACAAATCAGAGTAAGTTCTGCTTATTTTGTGAAACTCTACATTCCGTTTAAAGGAATTTCCACAAGGACTTCCGGACAGGTATTTGTCTCCTCGAAAATTGTTGGGCACCAACCCGAGTGAATCGTCGAAAATGGTTGGGAATCAACAAACAGATTTGTGTACCAACTCCCATACAGCCAGCTTGTTATACACATCGTTAAAACAGGGTGTTTCTAAAATACCTTCATCGCTGTAATGAATAACAGTTAACGTTATTTAGATAGAAAGTACACCACAGAGTACAACTTGTTGCTTAATGCTTGTTTATCGTTATACGGAGATTCGTTTGTAGAAGTAAACTGTTTGATGAAGAATTACTTGGCTGAAATTCAGTAAGAGACTATTGAGGGATAATTTGTATTGCCTACGAAGCAATTTGTAGAATGTGTCCAGGACAATATTTTAGAGTTTTTACTATCACTTTGAGTCGGACTATCACAAATAGATTCTCGGCGTGGCTGAGAAAAGGGACGTACGTACGTCGAGTGATTTTCAGGGAACGTCCTGCTTCACGGGGTTTACACGTCTCTATTGTACGATGCACTCACTTCCTAGGCGCACGCGTCGTGTGTTAAACGTTGGAGATTAAAAGATAGAACGAGTACACAATGAATTGTACAGATCGTTGTCCGCAATTCCTTTACGGAAGAAATATGTCGAGATTGTGAAAGCCATTACAAAATAATTTTTGGGTCCACTTCATGAATCTCATGTTTTACGCCACTGGCACGAAGTGAAGGCAGCTCAGTTCGTATCTCTAAATAGATCAGGATCTGGGCACGTGAACTGTGTCTTATAATTAGCAATAGACTACATATTCTATGTTACAACTTGGGAGTAGAACTACAGTCAAATGGAGTGTATCGCGATTGACCTGTCTAAAGCATTGGATGGGGTGGATCATGGCAGACTACTGGCAAAAATGAGCGGAATTGGACTAGACGAAAGAGTGACTGAATGGGTTGCTATATTTCTAGAAAATAGATCTCAGAGAATTAGAGTAGGCAAAGCTTTATCTGACCCTGTAATAATTAAGAGGAGAAATCCTCAAGGCGGTATTATTGGACCTTTATATTTTCTTATATATATAAATGATATGATTAAAGGAGTGGAATCAGAGGTAAGGCTTTTTGCGGATGATGTTATTCTGTATAGAGTAATAAATAAGTTACAAGGTTGTGAGCAACTGCAACATGACCTCGATAATATTGTGAGATGGACAGCAGGCAGTGTTATGTTGATAAACGTGGTTAAAAGTCAGGTTGTGAGTTTCACAAATAGGAAAAGTCCTCTCAGTTTTAATTACTGCGTTGATGGGGTGAAATGTCCTTTTGGAGATCATTGTAAGTATCTAGGTGTTAATATAAGGAAAGATCACATGAATGGGATTGTAAATAAAGGGTACGGATCTCTTCACATGTTTATGAGGGTGTTTAGGGGTTGTAGTAAGGATGTAAAGGAAAAGGCATATAAGTCTCTGGTAAGACCCCAACTAGAGTATGGTTCCAGTGTATGGGACCCTCACCAGGATTACCTGATTCAAGAACTGGAAATAATCCAAAGAAAAGTAGCCTGATTTGTTCTGGGCGATTTCCGACAAAAGAGTAGCGTTACAAAAATGTTGCAAAAGTTTGGGCTGGGAAGAATTGGGAGAAAGAAGACGAGCTGCTCGACTAAGTGGTATGTGCCGATCTGTCAGCGGAGAAGTGGCGTGGAATGACATCAGTAAACGAATAAGTTTGAGTGGTGTCTTTAAAAGTAGGAAAGATCACAATATGAATATAAAGTTGGAATTCAAGAGGACAAATTGGAGCAAATATTCATTTATAGGAAGCGGGGTTAGGGATTGGAATAACTTACCAAGGGAGATGTTCAATAAATTTGCAGTTTCTTTGAAATTATTTAGGAAAAGGCTAGGAAAACAGCAGATAGGATATCTGCCACCTGGGTGACTGCCCTAAATGCAGATCAGTATTGATTGATTGATTGATTGATTGATTGATTGATTGATTGACTGATTGATTTACAGTGTTTATCTTCCAGAATTACCGAGCGAGTTGGACATGCGGTTAGGGGCGCGCAGCTGTGAGCTTACATTCGAGAGAGAGTGAGTTTGAACCCTACTGTCAGCAGCCCTGAAGATGGTTTTTCGTGGTTTCCTATTTTCACATCAGGCAAATTCTGGGGCTGTACCTTAACTATGGCCACGTTTGCTTCCTTACCACTCTAGTAATTTATTATCCCATCGTCGCCATAAGACCTATCTGTGTCAGTGCGACGTAAAGCCCATGTAAAAAAAAGAAAATATTCTGGAAAACACACACATACACTCTCTCTCTCTCTCTCTCTCTCTCTCTCTCTCTCTCTCTCTCTGTAGTTGCAGCTACCCAATATAATCACAGGATTCTACATTATATTTTATTTCTCTGCAAAACGCTGTAGGACGTTCAGGATGTGAATAATATTAATTGTGGATAGCTAAGTGTAGTTGAAGAGTAAATTTTAATATTGTTATGATGATGAATTTCATCTGGAGTTTGGCATTGTATGGAAGTGAAACGTGGGCGATAACTAGCTCAGAAAGAAAGACAATGGAAGCTTTTGAAATGTGGTGTTACAGAAGGTGAGATGGGTAAATAGAACCACGAATGCGAGATACTGAATCAGTTTGGTGACAGGAGATCGATTTGGCTAAATTTGACCACAAGAAGAGATAGAATCATAAGACACCCAGGACTTGTACAGCTGGTTTTTGAGGGAAGTGTGGGTGGTAAGAACGGTATGGGTAGACCAAGGTACGAACATGACAAGCAGGTTAGAGCAGATGTAGGATGTAGTAGTTATGTAGAAATGGAAAGATTAGCACAGGATAGGGTTGCATGGAGGGCTGAATAAAACCAATCTATGGACTGATGACTCAAACAACAGCAACATGATGATGGTGATGATGATGATGATGATGGTGATGATGATGATGATGATGATGATGATTATGATTATGATGTAGGTTTTACGTCCTACTAACTTCTTTGGCGGGTTTTGGAGACTTGAAATGCCAGAATGTTGCCCTGCAGGAGTTCTTAGCGTGCCGAGTAATCTACCGATATGAGGCTGGCGTACATCAAATACTACCGGACTGAGGCGGGATCGTACCATTGCGCCATCTTCAGCTGAAAAATCTAGTGATCAATCAGAGCTCGGCTAATGCTGGCATAATTTGAATTAAGTATAGCCTATCTGTAAAATGTCTTATTAATATATGCAAACCGAGCTTATATTCGGAAAATGGTTGGTTTGAATCCCGCAATATCGACAACCCCGGTTTGCCATATTCACACCTGTACCTGACTTAAGTCCTTGCGTTGATGTGTTAGTGCGAGTTAAACCACTAATAGAAGAGAATTCATGTCAAAATTTAAGCTCAATTGTAGTTCATTGAAAAATAAATATACTGGACTGAACAAGCGAAATTGTATCACACTGAGAAATAAATTTGCGTATTCTTCCCTGACAATATTGTCTACCTCCGAAATACTGGCCTAAATTTGAGGATATTACTGATGGGAGAGAGGGAATATTTTAGTTCCTTGAATAAACTGCTAATTGTTTTAATTGTGCCTGAAGAATTACGTCGTAATAAGATCTTTAGTACTGGGCGAGTTGGCTGTGAGGTTACGGGCGCGCAACTGTGAGCTTGCATCCGGGAGATAGTGGGTTCGAATCCCACTGTCGGCAGCTCTGAAGATGGTTTTCCGTGGTTTCCCATTTTCACACCAGGCAAATGCTGCGGCTGTACTTTAATTAAGGCCACGGCCGCTTCCTTCCAACCCCTAGCCCTTTCCTACCCCATCGTCGCCGTAAGACCGGTGTCGGTGCGACATAAAGCCACTAGCAAAAGAAACATCTTCAGTCTCTAAGGAGAGGGCATCGATTTGTTGTGGGTGAGTTCCTACAAAGGAGTAGTGTTACGAAAATATTGCAAACTTTGGACTGGAAAGACTTGAAAGTAAGGAGACGAGATGTTCAACTATGTGGTACGTTTCGAGCTGTCAGTAGAGCCACGACATGGAATGACATTAGTAGACGAATAAGCTTGAGCGGAGTTTTTAAAAGTTAAAGTTGGTCGAGGAGTAAGGGATTGGAATAAATTATCAAGGGAAATGTTCGAAAAATTTCCAAGTTTTTGAAAATGTTTAAGAAAAACTAGGTAAACAATTAATAGAGGGCGAGAGCACTAAATGCAGATCATTTATTTATTTATTTATTTATGTGTTTATTTATTTATTTATTTATTTATTTATTTATTTATTTATTTATTTATTTATTTATTTATTTATTTATTTATTTATTTATTGATAATGTAAGAATGTCTACCGCTTTTCATTGGCAGAGCTTGACGTCGCGGCCATAGATGCTTCACACAACCAGCGTAGCCACGTGCATTCTGAAGTACAGGAACATGAATGTTCATTTCACAAATTCCACATGCATTGGCCGGGATTGTGAGCAGCTCTTACACCCCAGAGAAGGAGAGATCTGGCTACCGTGGAGCGTGGAATTGTAAAGAAATTTATACTCAAGTACATTCAAAATTCTTCGGATAACGATCACGTTTAACAGTGGTTTGCTCTGCGTTGCAAGCTATTTTTGGAATGTGATGTCATAATTGTAGTCTGGTATGTAAAACACATTATGACTGTTCTCAAAATACTGTGTATAAATGGGAAATTATACCGAATAGGCGCACACCCTTGGGCTGTTGTGGAGAAATTAGGGAAATGCCTCAAATTGACCACATATCTAAACTCTGTTACGTGGCTATGGAATTGATTTGTCTCACCCCATTCTGTAGATACAGCGACATTTTTCGTGCACGATAACATGAGTTCCAATCCCTCCGCCGCCCTAATCTAAAACAAGGTCTTTTAATGTTGAAATTATTTCTTAGCAGACAAAGTAGCGGTCCCCAGACTACGAAAACGTAAAAGTAAGCAATTTCCTCGCAGGAAGTTGAAGAGCTAAAAGGCTGAAGAAGCAAATTTCGAAAATCACTTCCGGCTTAAATGCAGTTCCGGAGAAACATCTTAAAATCGCTTGTTTCTTTACTCGTTATCTTTTTTTATTCAAATCCTAGCCACATTAACTTATTTACATAATTCTTTTGGTAATGTGTTCTTTGGTTCAATACACTCAGGCGTTTTCTTGATATTTTGAAAATGTACACACCCAGTGTAGTTATAAGGACTTAAGTGAAACTCTGCATTGGCTCACATTAGCGCTCGTAGTGGTAGAAAACAGGCAACCCGCTAATCTAATCGACGGGATAACGATGATTAAGGAAAAGATTATAAGTTTTAGGATTAAATAAAGAATATATTCTCATACTTGATTACATTTTACTTACCTAAAATTCGTAGTTCATATCACTAGGATCTTTCAACATTGAGTTACTTCCTTGGCCTGAATGGTTAGAACACTGGATTTTTCCTGGACCTAAAATTTGGGGACAACCACCTTTTTGTTTTTAAGAATTTCTTGCTTTCAATGATAATTATCTGCGTATCGTCTCAAAACATCCGAGTCTCGAAATAGGCTATGCGAATTCCAGAGGATAGTTTAAGAAGCCAGTTTGCTACCTGGCCGTCGGGTCTCGAAATATCCGAATTTCCAATGGCAGCACTGTCTCGAAACACTCTGCATGTATAGCATACAATATCATCATAATACACATAAAGTAATACAAAAATATCCTAAAACTTTCATTGGGCTGCGTGCATTCTTTTACAAATGGTACCTCATCTTGAGGTGTACCTGCCGTAAGGCTTCGCACAAACATAAAGGACATCGGTTAATGGACTCACGGACGCAATAAAATCGCACAAAGTTAGCCCTGGTCTCATTTTTTAAAATGCAGCTATTGTTTTTTCAGATATGAACAACCTTGATCATATACAAATGGAAATATCCACAATATTTTCGTCAGTATGTTGCTGAAGATTTAAGTCCAATTCGATGATCTAAAATATAATTCTGAAAAAAATCTATGCCTCCGGTTTCTTCGTATTTAGCTGTAGACGTTTTTATTCTTTCGTATAAAATGCAATATTCCTTTCTTCTCTTCTTAAATGATCGCAAAGAATTTGGAAAGGGTCGTTGATGTAGTAGAAAAATTATTTCAAATGAAATGAATAATAATCAAAAATTCACCCTCGACGTAGCGAAGTACGGGCACCCAGCTAGTAAACATAATTGTTTGTTTTTGAAGTCCCTGTCACATATGCAGCTACGTACACTTTACGAATATTTTGAGATTCATTGGTTTCTTTATTTCAACTACATATTTCTTGTGCGGATATTTTGATGCTGTTTTCTGTCAATTTCATGTTTGGGTATTTTGAGACGGCACTAATTATCTGATATTTTGATGTTTCGATATCACAAGTGTGCATATCAATTTTAGCAACCATCGCTGCGGAGTTTTGTGAAACAGATCTACGCTATTTCTCATGAATCTGTAAAATATGTTATTCCTATCTCACATTCAGTTTTCTTTGAGAAAGTATCAATAGTTCTCCTTGCCATCTGAAGTTACGATAAATTTGCGTACCCCTGTGGACGACCCCACGTACCACTAGCGGTACGCGTACCATACTGTGAATATCATTGCCTTATTTAACACGTTGGAGGTTGCCTCACCGAGGTCTAATGGTGTGTTCGGCTTGCCCGGAAGGAAGTCGAGCAACTTAAGGAACGATATTTCCACTTCTGGAGGAGCATATGGCCCCGAGGTTCACTCAGCCTGCACCAAAACTGATTCACCAGGTTAATTCCCGGGGACAAACGCTGTCGGGCGCAGAGCTAACCACTCTAGCCCAGAACGTGCCAAGGTTACGAATAGTGGAAACCTTTACCTTTCACCCCTCTAAGGGTTTGCATGACCTGTAAGAAAAATGCGTTGGCTTTTTGTGTTCGAACGACTGGGAAAGATTGTTATTATTAAGAAGAGGACATTGATAAACACAGCCTCAATCGAGTCGTCAGCTAAAGCCCGTTATGATTGCGCACTGTTAGGAATGGTGATGATGGCTTGCACTACAGCTGTGTTAAGCAGTCAAGTACTGCCTGCTTTATTGGTATTCTAACCAATATGCGTGGCCATGACCATAAAATAAATGTTGAGGTTCCACATGGCGAGTAAATTATGGTTGGAACACGTCTTCATTATCTCGTGAACACTGCACCAGGCATACAGTAGCCTCGCAGGCCAGCGAGGACAAGAATTCTTTAGTCCAATTATGGAATTCTTAACGGGATTTTTTAAAACTGTTCAGTCAGATAGTTTACTTGATGTTTGGGATGGATCAAAATACACCGCAAGTAGCATAACTACAGTCGCGCGTATCAACATCCTTTTGTGAAGGTAATGAATTGTTAGCCGACCGCGATAGCTCACTTCTGGCCACGGTGGTTATTGTCATTAGATTCGGGAGGTATGTGGTTTCGAATTCCTCCGACGGATATCCTTGTGATAGTTTTCCGTGGTTTCAAGTGCAGGATGCTCCCTATCACCACAACATCATAGGTCGCCAGCCAGGTTTAATACAAGAAGATAAACGTAGTCTCTGAAGAAAAGCAAAACAAAATTTGAAGGATGAATTTTAATATAGAAACCATAACTTTCAGCCTTGCCTAGTTCGAGTTAATATGATCACGTGGGCCATACATAGGCATACATAGACATACATACATACATACATACATACATACATACATACATACATACATACATACATACATACATACATACATTACATACATACATACAGTATCTATAATTTTGACCATACCGGCCACCAATGGTCCGTATTGACTTAAATAACTGTTATTAATTATTTACGGATCCGCCTTTTCAATGCAGTTCAAAGCTTAGTGTATTTGCTCATACATCAAGCATATACATATACATGTACATGTTTCGTGAATTCATTAATAATCTCTTCTTCAGCTTACAGATTGCCATCACGTGGATGCATTAGACCTCATTTTCAAATTATGCCCTGACATAAAACTGGTTAAGACAACACAGTAAAACATATTAAAAGTTCATACATGAAGAACATTCATCTTATGTCCAATCTTGTCCTGTAAATATCGTGTGAAATGTCATGTATGGTATTAAAATTAAACTGATATGCAAGTATCAAATACTGCTGTGGTGTGGCATCTGGAGCTATACTCTGATTAGTGTCTTACCAGAGACACATACGTCCTCTCCTTTACATCTTTACTACAACCCACAAATAGCCCCATAACTATGTGAAGAGTTCTGTATCCTTTCTTTAAAACCCAATTAATGAAAATCATTCCTTACATTAACACCTAGGTGATTTCCGTGATCCACTTGGGAGACAGTAATTAAAATTGACTTTTCCTCTTGGTAAAATGTACATCCTGACGTTTCATCCCATTTACCGTCATACCATTTTCTCCTGTCCATCTCCCAACATTCTCGACGTCGCTCACAGTTCTGTAACTTATTTATTACTCTGTACAGAATGACATCACCCGTAAATAGCCTTATTTGTGATATAAGTTCTTTTCTCGTATCATTTATACACATAATAAAACACAAAGATCCAACAATACACAGCCCTGCGGGCCTCTTGTTGATCATTCCAGGATCAGAGGACGCTTCACCCTCTCTAATTCCATGAAATGTAGAACAGTTTTGTTCCTTTTTTGGGATGTATTACCATACAAAAGTTTGAGCAGAACTACGCCACTCTGGAACCAGTTTTCTTTAGTTTTCTTACATCAGTTCCAGGAAAACGCAGGAATTTCAATCAAATCAGTCAATAAATCAGTCAGTCAGTTAATGAATAATCTGCATTTTGGGCCGTCGCCCAGGTAGTAGATTCCTTATCAATTGTTTGCGTGTCCGGCTCCGTGGCTAAATGGTTAGCGTGTTGGCCTTTGGTCCAGCGGGTCCCGAGTTCGATTCCCGGCCGGTTCAGGGATTTTAACCTTCATTGGTTAATTTCGATGGCTCTGGGGCTGGATGTGTGTGTGCCGTCTTCATCATTAGAATTCTTCCTAGGCAGGGCCCCATCCTCGTAGATGCGCAGGTCGCCTGAACGGCGTCAGCTCGAAAGACCTGCACCAGGCCTCCTCGGAGGCCACAAGCTATTATTATTATTATCATCATCATTATTTATTATTATTATTATTATTATTATTATTATTATTATTATTATTATTATTATTATTATTACTTTCTACACAGCTTTTTCTTAAAAGTTTTCAAATAATATGGAAATTTATTTAACATATTCCATGATAATGGATTCCAGTCTCTTATTCCTCGTCGTATAAATGAACATTTGCCCCAATTCCAAATTTATCTTCGTTCTTTTAAAAGTTCCGCTCAAGCTTATTCGTGTACTAATGACATTTGACTCGATATCTCCACTGACAGATCGAAACATACCACATACACGAGCATCTCGTCTCCTTACTCCCAAGTCTTCCCAGCCCAAGGTTTTCAACATTTTCGTGACAATACTCCTTTGTCGGAAATCAACCTGGGCAAATCGCGCTGCTCTCCTTTGGATCTGTCTGAATCCTAGTATCAAGTAGCCCTGGTGATGGTCCCATACACTGGAGCCATACTCTAACTGTGGTCTTACCAGGGACTTACACACGTCCTCTCCTTTACATCCTTACCTCAACTCCTAAATACTCTGATAACCAAGTGAAGAGATCTGCAACCTTTCTTAAAACCTCGTTCATATGATTACCCCAATGAAGATCATCCCTTATATTAACACCTAGGTGTTTAGAGTGTTCCCCATGAGGTACTATCACCCCATCAACACAGTAATTAAAACTCAGAGGACTTTTCCTGTTGGTGAAACTTACAACTTGACTTTCCATCACATTTGCCATCACACCTTTATCGGCTGTCCATTTCACAACATTGTCTAGGTCCCCATGCAGTCGCCTTTCCTATCCGCAGTTGTAAATAATCTTGCTAGGAGGTAAATAATAATAACCAGACAGACTTAACTCACATAAAGTGTGCGGTACTCTTGTCCCTCCCCTTGAGGTTAGAAATCTTCGTGATAATCGAGATACCCAGTAGCCTGTACCGTAGAGTAATACTAAATAATGAATTGGAAATCAATCCGCTACCCTCTTACTGAACGTGTACCATCCCCGTGGCGTAATCACTCAAGTGCTCCAGCAGCGCTAATCCTACAGATCATTAAAAATACAACCCTAATATGGAATATATTTACCAAAAATGATCGAGCAGCGCCGGAATCTTCATCCGCTCACCAGTGTTTACTGTGGATATTTTGTAACCAACGCGTAGTGTGTTATCCTCTTACGAGTGTTTTGTTCCAATACACACACATTTGTTTTAAATAGCTGTTTTATAATGCATGTGTGTGCACGGTGAAGCAGTTACTGTTCGTCCCAGAAATATCATGATAAATTCATGATTTAATCTGGGTAGGCCTACCTCCGCTGAAATTTCACTTTGTGAATTTTACCTGATCTCTGAGAACAGTATTAACGCCTGACACCTGCTGTGACTGTTGAAGATGTCCTATGCTCTGTGTAAGGACGTTTAGTTTATCTTACTCACTGCGGAGAAGGCTCGAAGAATGCCATCACACAGTTCTGATCGGAGGAAGACAGCCGCCGATGTTGGGTGACCTGCACATTCTCTCACACGTTGGAAGTTTCCTCTGAATAGGGGTTCCTCAACATGCCAGTATATTGACAGAAATGTATCTCTTAAGACGCCATCTGAATGCGCTGGAATCCGATCCCGCTCCTCTTAGCACAGAAGCTGAAGCTGAACCAACTACGCTACAAGTTGTTGTAAGAATCATCAGTCCACAGACTGGATTGAAGCAGCTCTCCATGCCGTCCTATCCTGTGCTAACCTGTTAAATTCTATGTAACTACTACATCCAACATATGCTCTAATCTGTCTGTAATATTTATACCTTAGTCTTTACCCCTACCATTCTTACCGCCTACACTTCCCTCGAGAACCAACTGAACAAGTCTTGGGTGTCTTAAGACGTGCTCTATCATTCTATCTCTTTTTATAGTCAGATTTAGCCAAAATGATTTCCTCTCACCAATTCGATTCAGTATCTCTTCATTCGTGATTCGATCGATCCATCAGCATTCTTTTGTAACACCACATTTCAAAAGCTGCTATTATCTTTCTTTCTGAGATACTTATCGTCCATATTTCACTTCCATACAATACCACGCTTCATACGAAAGTCTTCAAAAACACCTTTCTAATTCGTAATTCGAAAAAAGTTCAAAGAACTACATACGTAACTTCATTCGACTGCACTACGTTACTCTTGTTTTGGACTTAAGTATTTTCATCTTGTACTCCTTCTCCAAGACTGTGTCCATACCTTCTAGTGATTTATTCAGATCTTCAGCAGACTGGGATAAAGTAACAATATAATCGGTACATCTCAGGGATTCGATTTTCTCTGCTTGGAATGTGATTCCCTTTCCAAATTCCTCTTTGATTTTCTCTACCGCTTGTTCTGTAGAGACATTCAAAAAGGGAAGGGGACAAACTGCAATCTTGCCTTACTCATTTCTGGATTACTGTTTCTTTTCCAAAGCCCTCGATTCTTATCACACGCTACATAGACCCTCATTAAAACTGTACTTTCACAATGTGGCAGAGAACTGAATTCCGAGTTTCTTATGTCAACCAATTTGTTCATCCTCGGATCACATGCAACTTTTCTTGTTATCATAACGAACTCAGCTGTAAGTATACGTACATTATATAATAATAATAATAATAATAATAATAATAATAATAATAATAATAATAATAATAATAATAATAATAGGAAAATCTCCAGAAGAGGAATGAGGAGCGCAAGGAACTCTCTTTTCTAGATGGGAGGCGTTACGTAAGAATATTACGGACCACGACTACGAAAACTGACATTTCAAGGATTATACATGTAATTTTTGTAACTCCATCACGATGTTTGTTTCGTTTCAACTAAATTTCAGGCAAATGCTGGGGCTGTACCTTAGTTGAGGCCATGGCCACTCCTTTCCACTCCTAGGTCCTTCCTATCCCACGTCGGTGCCACGTAAAGCACTTGGAAAAAACGAAATTCACGCATGCATATATACATAGTTGGGCAGTGGCTGAGTACAGTTAGTCGAATTACTTGTAAACTAATACAATATTTAGTGATATTTACTTGAGATCTTTACTTTTTTAAATTTAATTTTAAATTGTAATTTACTTCATGAAATAAAATTGTAATCCTTACATTCTGCACAATGTTAATAAAAACAAAACACCTTGGAAGACTAGAGATAGAAGTTCATATTCACAGGACATGTTCATTAGTATGTTCTGCAGAAATGATGTGCATTTCAGTCACCTAGGTTCAGCTGGTGTCCTGTTGCCTAGTAGACACTGGGTCCTCCATGGGCACTGACAACTTGTTTCATGCGTGATAGCATCGACGCGTATAAGGCACGAATAGCGTCCTGGGGTATAGCCATCCATGCTGCATTCACCTGGTTCCACAGTTCATATTTGGTGGTTAGCATTGTGTCACAACGCCATATCCCACACATTTTCGATTGGCGAAAAGTCCGGTGATCGGGCGTGCCAGGGCAACAGTCTGACATCCTGTAACAACGAGAAGGCACGTGATCGTGGAGCAACATGTGGTCGCGCATTATCCTGCTGAAATATGGCGTCTGGGATGTCGTGCAAAAAGGGTATGCGTACAGGTCGCAGAATGTCATTCACGTAGGTCAAATTGGTCACAGTGCCCTGGACATGCATCAACTATGATTTGTGGTTGTACCCACTAGCAATCCACACCATAAGGCCTAGAGTTGGCGCTGTATGTCATGTGCGAATGCAGTCAGTGTGATGCCTCTCCCCCTGTCTGGGTCGAACCAAAATGCGGCCATCATTTTCAAACAAACAGAACCTGGATTCGTCCGAAAATACTATCTGCTGACATTTCTGTCCCCCGTAACGTCGTTCCATACACCGTTGCAGTGCAGCATGTTTATGCACATTAGTCAAAGGTAGGCGGAGAAGTGGACGACGGGCCTGTAAACCAGACCGTAATAAACGGCGACAGACTGTCACTCCTGATAGTGTACGATGTGTTATACTGTACCATTGTACAGAGCCAGAGCCAGAGCCGAGGAGGACGTAGATCTCTCCTGCAATGCCATTCGGATGAGGTGTCGATCTTCTCGGGGGGTGGTCTGAGTGGTGCGACCAGACACATCTCATGGTGTTCTACGGCCTTCTGTGAACCATTCTGTACACACTGGTTGCACTGCCGGCACCCTTCATCCCACACGAGCAGCAATTTCCCGCATGGATGCATCACGTTCTCTCATGCCAATAAATCGCCCGCTTTCAAGCTCACTCATTTGACGGTACGGTTCTCGCATATGTCTGCGAGGCACCCTGCACGTCTGCTCAAGTCACACTGATCCATTACCTTCGTTATATAACGACAACGAGAGCCGCAGGCACATTTTACCAGTCGGTGGTGGTGCGCCGAGATATCGATGTGGACCTTGAACCTGAGGGCCGACATGGTTCACATGCTATTGATTTCTTCAGAACATACTAATGCACATGCCCTGTGAGTGTTGTAATGGATCTAAATCGCACGGAAACAGAAACGGGGAAAAAATTGATGGTGTGGACCGTTTTTTCAGTCCTACAACAACAGAACTAGTAACTTCACCAGTGTTCGATGAGGTACTTTCTTACCACTGCAGTGCTTTCAAAGAAATCAAACGTATCCCACAATATCCATCACTGTTGGGAGGGTTCTTGACACTGAACACAAATATTCCTGTAAGGCGCCTTCCAGTAAAAGGGGAAGATGTACTTTCCCCCTAAAAGGTCGAGGCATAATGATGAGAAATTTAAGAACCAATTAGTTTGTAAAGCAAATAACAAATGATTAGAAATGCTTAATATCGCCGACTGAAACATTATTTGGAAAATGTAATTTCGACAGTTCCAACGTATCATGTTTGGTCCTACTTGGACCGGGCGAGTTGACCGTGCGCGTAGAGGCGCGCGGCTGTGAGCTTGCATCCGGGAGATAGTAGGTTCGAATCCCAACTATGGGCAGCCCTGAAGATGGTTTTCCGTGGTTTCCCATTTTCACACCAGGCAAATGCTGGGGCTGTACCTTAATTAATGCCACGGCCGCTTCCTTCCAACTCCTAGGCCTTTCCTATCCCATCGTCGCCATAAGACCTATCTGTGTCGGTGCGACGTAAAGCCCATAGCAAAATGGTCCTACTTGGTGAGCATAGCCTCTTAATATCTCTATGTTAAATAATGAAAGGAGGCAAAATGGAGTAATACTACCTGTTTTCTTGGTAACTTTGATATCGTTCCAGGCGCATTGGAAAAAAAGTGATTTCTTGAATACTCTTTTTTTTAAGAAGGAAGCCAAAGTTTCCAGTGTCGGCTCAGCTAAATGTGCATCCGGGAGATAGTGTGTTCGAACCCCACTGTCGACAGCCCTGAAGATGTTTTTCCGTGGTTTCCCATGTTCATACCAGGCAAATGCTGTAACTTAATTAATGCCACAGCCGCTTCCTTCCAACTCTTAGGCCTTTCGTATCCCATCGTCACCATAAAACCTATATGTGTCGGTGCGACGTAAAAGCTCTTCAGTGTGTCGAAGATACGGGTCTTCAACACACCTGCAGAAACATTCTTAAACAAGGGACAAAAATACACATTATTAAATAAAGAATGACATGTTTCGTTCTTAAAAGAACATCATCAGATTCTATTATGTTACACTAAAATACTTAGAAAAAATATTTATGTTGATCTCTGTTTAGTATTTAGAACTTAAATTCTATATTTATCTTAATAATGTCCTGCTTTAGAAGCCACCATGGCTCAGGCGGCAGCGCGCCGGACACTCACCGCTGGGTTCCGTGGTTCAAATCCCCGTAACTCCATGTCAGCGGAGGCGGGGGAAGTTTTTCTCCGGGTACTCCGGTTTTTCCTGTCATCTTTCATTTCGGCGACACTCTCCATTATCATTTCATTTCACCTGTCAGTCATTAATCATTGCCCCAGAGGAGTTCGACAGGCTTTGGCAGCCGGCACAATTCCTATCCTCGCCGCAAGATGGGGGCTTCATTCATTCCATCCTTGACCCGGTCATTGACTGGAAAACAGGTTGTAGGTTTTATTTTCATATCCTGTTTTGTGTGCACTCCAGCATTAACTGGCGTTCTGTGAAGTAATTGTAATTTTACTGTCCGGCTCCATGGCTAAATGGTTAGCGTGGTGGCCTTTGGTCACATGGGTCCCGGGTTCGATTCCCGGCTTAGCGGGAATTTTAACCATAATAGGTTGATTTCGCTGGCACGGCGGCTGGGCGTATGCGTCGTCATCATCATAATTTCATCCTCATCACGACGCGCAGGTCGCCTACTGGCGTCTGCATCTGGTGAGCCGAACTTATCCTCGGACACTCCCGGCACTAAAAACCATACGCTTTTATTTTATTATTATGATTGTAATTTTACTGATTACATTTGAAAATCCTGTTTGTAATTCAGTAAAATATCCCTCGGGTAACTGTAATTCACCCCAATTATATTTTCTGGTAGTCTTTCCAACACTACATGCAGTGATGCTCATCGGCTCCTTTATGAGCTGCCTACCCGTCACTTCTGAGGGAATGAGGAATAAGCAAGTTGCTGCCCACCCCTACGAGGAATACCTTCCCACCATTCATTACCTCGACTGACATTACTCGTACGTTCGCTACTTTCTTATTGTCTGAGGCAGATCAGTGAAAGTAACAACTTGTTATAAAGCGTAGAGTAGTGAACACATTACCTCCTGCCACTTGTCTCACCCTCCTTGGCCGATGACTTGCCTTCTGTTTTAATGTTGAAAACATTTCTTAGCAGACAACGTAACGGTCTCCAGATTACGAAAAACGTAAAATTAAACAATTTCCTCAATTGTGCGGAAGTTGAAGGGCCAAAGGGTCGGGAAAGGTTTAAAGCTGTGAGTCTTGGATAGTTCTATCAAACTTTAAAAAGAAAAGAAAATCGAAAATCACTTCCAAAAATCGCGTGTTTCTTTATTCGTTTTCTTTTTTATTCAAACCCTAACCAAAGTAACTTATTTACACAGTTGTTTGTGTAACGTGTTCCTTGGTTCAATACCCTCAGGCGTTTGCTGACCTTTTGAAAAATGTCCACGTCGAAGGTAGTTATTAGGACTTAAATGAAACTCTGCATTGACTCACTTTAGCGCTCGTAGTAGTGGTAGAAAAAGGCAAACAGTTAATCTCATGGACTGGATAACAGTGATTAAGAAAAGGATTGCAACGTTTAGGGCTGGGGCTGTACCTTAATTAAGGCCACGGCCGCTTCCTTCCCACTCCCAGCCCTTCCCTGTCCCATCGTCGCCATAAGACCTATCTGTGTCGGCGCGACGTAAAGCAACTGGCAAAAAAAAGGCAACGTTTAGGAATAAACTAAGAATTTATCCTAATACTTTATTATATGTTCTTCACATAAAATTCGCAGCTCATATTGCTAGGATGTTGCTTGCCTCAAGGGTAGAATGGTGTATTTTTTGTTTTTGTATGGCTACTTGTTCAACGTCTCACAAATACATCGAAGGTGTTTGGTGACAGGGGGATGGGAAAGTTCTAAGGTTAGGAAGTTAGCGGCATTGGTTTTTAATTAAGGTGCCTGATGTGAAAATGGGGAAACCGTCTTGAGGGCTAACGACGATGGGATTTGAGCCCAACATCTCTCGAATGCAAGCTAACAACACGACCAACTCGCTCACTTGCCTTTCTCTATTGACCATTATATATACCGGTTCGTGTGCATAGCTTCAGTCAGTGAATTCATATTGGCTTTATTTCGTTTTTCCCTGTAGCCTGAACACGTCTAGAAAGTAAATCTTAGTGGTGCCCCACAGGACAGTATTCTAGGGCCCTTACTTTTCTGTATTTATATCACTGACATACCATCTGTGACAGGAAATAACACACACCACCTCTATGTTGACGATCTTCAAATTTATCGACACTGCAAGACTTAAGACTTAGATGAAACAATACAAGATATTAACAATGACCTCCTACGGCTCAGTATACATGCACAACGAAATTCTCTTATAGTAAACTCCACAAAATCTCAGGCAGTCATAATTGGATCACGAAAATTACTGAACTGCTCAAACAATGTTGCAATCCCGCCTTTCCTACTGGATGGTAACATTATTCCCTACAGTAAAACAGTTAAAAATCTGGGCGTAATTATGAATGAAACACTTGGTTGGTCTGATCACACGATAAAAATCTGTAAACAGATGTTTGGAGCGCTTTACCCTCTTAAACGGCAAAGGGATGTATTTCTATTTGAGCTTAAGGCCAAACTAATACAGACACTGGTTCTCCCTATTCTTGATTATTGTGACGTTATTCTAGTTTATATGGCGAGAGAAGAAACACTTAAACTTCAACGAGCACTGAATTCCTGCCTGGGATATATTTTCAAAATCGGGTACGATGTTCATATCACCCCATACAGTAAGGCTCTCTCATGGCTGAAGCCTAATAAACGTCGGCAGCTACACATTTTAACGATGGTGTTTAGAGTACTAGCTGAAAGTCAGCCGCTGTGTATTTCTTCTAAATTCAACTTTTGATAATAATTTCACAACTTAAATACACGTTCCAGATCCTCTCTTTCTATTCCAGTGCACCGCACAAATAAAAGTAATAGATGGTTTGTAGTGACCGGCGCCAGATTATGGAATTCTCTTCCAGATCAGGTGAGAGAAACTAGCTCTTTACAAAGATTTAAGATCATTTGCCGAGACTACCTGCTGAGGACAGCTTACAATGGTTGAAGTATTAATGTGTGCGCGCCCGAGGACGAGTCATTATTAAGAGTTTTTAATATTAATTAGTTTTAGTTTTAACTTAGTAATATATTTAAATTTATTCTCTAAATTTTGTAGTTTTAACTATTTAAAATATCTCAGTATTTTATTTAAGACTAGCAATTGCCCGCGGCTTCGCTCGCGTGGATTTCGTAATTTGATCAAAGTAATCGTTCCTCGGCATTATACTAAGACATTATCTGAAAATTCCTGAAGTATAAAAACTCACCCAAAAATTGAGTTTCATTTACACCAGAAATCCTTTGTAAACCGTGTTTGTGGTATTACCTTTTGGGGCTAAGACGACCACGCGACATAGAAGTGTACATGTGAGAAAGAGTCTTCTCTGAAGTCGAAAAAATAAATACATGATTCTTTATTTTTAAAGGAGGTTCCAAATACCTATTCCCACATCTGTAACATCTTCAGTTTTTGAGATGTAGATAAGTATCCCCATAAAAAGAATTCAACCCATTGATCAGGCCTTCCCCCACCCCCACCCCCATTTAAGTGTATTTTCCGAAGAAAAACTCCATGTTCCTTTATTTTTACAAGAGATTCCAAATACCAATTTTCACGTCTGTAACATCTTCAGTGTTTAAGATATGTGTCCTCATAAAAACAATTAAACTATATTTCACTTCTGTTCACCCCCCACCCCACACCCCCCGTTAAGTGCCTTCTCCGAAAATAAAAACTACGTGCTCCTGTAATTTTAAAGGATTCTCCAAATACCAAGTTCCTTTTCCCTGACATGTTAAGATTTATACATATAATGTAGATATACCGGTAACTCGTTTTAAAAATTCACCCGCTTTTCCAATTCCTTTCAGCCCCTTAATGGATTTTCCGAAAACAAAAAGATATGTTTCATTATTTTTTATTACTTTTCTTACAATTTACTTTACGTCGTACAGACACAGATAGGTCTTATGGCGACGATGGGAAAGGAGAGGGCTAGGAGTGGGAAGGAAGTGGCCGTGGCCTTCATTAAGGTACAGCTCCAGCATTTGCTTGGTGTGAAAATGGGAAACCACGAAAACGATCTTCAGGGCTGCCGGCAGTGGGGTTCGAACCTACTATCTCCCGAATACTGGATACTGGCCGCACTTAAGCGACTGCAGTTATCGAGCTCGGTACTTTATTTTTAAAGGATTCCAAATACTAATTTTCACTTCTGTAACATCTTCATTTTTTGATATATAAGTATCCTTATAAACGTAATTCAACTCTTTTTTCAGCCCCCTCTTCCTACCCGTTAAGCTGATCCTCCCTCCCAAAAGTGCGTGGCTCTTTATTTTTAAATGAGATGCCAAATACCAATTTTAACGTCTTTAACATCTTTAGTTTTTGAGATATAAGTCTCCTCGTACGAAGAATTCAACTAATTTTTCAATTCATTCACCCCCTTAAGTGGATTTTCCGAAGACCAAAGATTACGTGTTTCATTACTTTGAAAGAACATTCCAAATACACATTTTCATATCTGTAACATCTTCAGTTTTTGAGATATAAGTGTCCTCATAAAAGTAATTCAACTCTTTTTTCACCCACCCCCCCTTTCCTACCCGTTAAGTTGATTCCCCCTCCCCAAAAGTGCGTGTTTCTTTGTTTTTAAAGGAGATGCAAATACCAATTTTCACGTCTGTAACATCTTCAGTTTTTATTAGATGTATGTATCCATATACAATAATTCAGTTAATTTTTAAATTCTTTCACCTCCACCATCCCCCCCCCCCCCTTCCTTCATTGGATTTTCCGAGAATACGTGTTTCTTAACTTTTTAAAGCAGATTCCAAATACCAATGTTCACGTCTGAAAAATCTTTCGTTTTTGGGATAGTAAACTTAGTATCTTCATACAAATATTTCAACCATTTTTCAGTTACCCTACCCCCCCCCCCCTTAAAGAGGATTTCCGAAAACAAAAACTACGTATTTCTTTATTTTAAAGGAGATTTCAAATACCAAATTTCACGTCTGCAAAATCTTCAGTATTTGAGATATCAGTATTCTAATTAAAATAATTCAACCCCTTTTTCATTCACTCTTACCCCCCCCCCAAATGGTTTTCCCGAAAACAAAAAATACGTGTTTCTTTATTTGTGATAGAGACAAAAGTACCATTTTTCACTTCTGTCACATACTACTTTTTTGAGATATACTGTAGAAATGCTCATTTTAAAATTTCACCCTCTTTTTAGTTCCCCTTAAGTGGAGTTTCCAAAAACAAATCACCTATGTTTCTTTACATTTACAGGAGATTCCAAATAGCAATTTTTACGTCTGTAACATTTTACGTTTCTGAGATACACTGTAGTTATAATCTTTCTAAAAATTCACCCCAATTTGTCGTTCCCGTTTAACCCCCATTAATTGGATTTTCCGAAACCAAAAATACGTGTTTTTTTTAAAAGTAAGATCCCAAATACGAATTTTCAGGTGTGTAATAGCTTCAGTTTCTGAGGTATACGTATCCTGATAAAAGGCATTCAACCCCTTTTCCACCCTTTTCACCCCTTCTATTGGTTTTTCCGAAAACAAAAAGTTACGTGTTTCTCTATTTTTAAAGGAGATTTTAAATACCAACTTTTACATCTGTAAACATTTTTATTTTTTGAGATATCGATACACTCATTTTAACCCCCTTTTCACCCTCCCATTGATTGGATTTTCCAAAAACAAAAAATACGTGTTTCTTTATTTTTAAAAGAGATCAAAAGTACCAATTTTCAGGTCTGTAATATCTTCAGTTTCTGAGATTAAGTACCGGTATCCTGATTAAAGGCATTCAACCCCTTTTTCACCCTTTTTCACCCCTTCCTATTGAGATTTTCTTAAAACAAAAAATACGTATTTCCTTATTTTTAAAGGAGATTCTAAATACCAATTTTTTTTGCTAGTTGCTTTACGTCGCACCGACACAGATCCGTCTTATGGCGACGATGGGACAGGAAAGGGCTAGGAGGGGGAAGGAAGCGGCCGTGGCCTTAATTAAGGTACAGCCCCAGAATTTGCCTGGTGTAAAAATGGGAAACCACGTAAAACCATTTTCAGGGCTGCCGACAATGGGGTTCGAACCTACTATATCCCGAATACTGGATACTGGCCGCACTTAAGCGACTGCAGCTATCGAGTTCGGTAATACCAATTTTTACATCTGTAAACTTTTAAAGTTTTGAGATATAGATACACTCATTTTAAAATTCCCCCCCCCCCCCTTTTCACCCCCTTAGCGACGGTATATACAAAAATCCTCTCTTAGCGAGCACCTACATCTTAATATGAATATATCCCCAAAATTTCATTTCTTTATGTTTTGATTAGTATGTGGTTAAGTGGAAGAGCTCTAACTTCGCCACGGAAAAAAGGCATAAATAAATAAATAAATAAATAAATAAATAAATAAATAAATAAATAAATAAATAAATAAATAAATAAATAAATAAATAAATAATTTATAAGTGCAAGCAACGGCGGAGTGTCAGCGCGTGGGAACGCGCTTGGAGCCAACCTCTGCATTCGGGTGACGAGTGGGTTCGAACTCCTCCGTCGGCTGTCCTGGGAATGGTTTTCTGTCGTTTCCCATTTTCACTTCCAGACAAATGCCGGAGAGTACCTATTCATGGGCCTCAGCCTGACCCAATTTCATTAGCTCCACAACTGAGGTTGACGCCTGGAAGGGCATCAGGCCGTATAAAGACGTACCATACAATTTCATCTCGCCTCATCCCCGACCCTGTATCTGGAAACGGGACTAAGAGGTAGATATACATGTTTCATAAGTCAAAGCAAACATTGGACAAGGCCGTGAGGATGCATGAATTAGCGGAAGTTACAGTCTTGATTTTAGAAGGGCAACACAACCCGACGTCCATCTGGTCGAAGTAGGCACATCCTCACCGCGTCACCTAGACAGCCCTCTGGAAACGTGCCAAATACAAGAAGTGTTGATGTCATATGAGAATGACTGTGTGAAGCGAAAATTTAGCAGTTTGAATCCGTACCGCGGCTGCTACCTTGATCTTCCTGCATCCTTCTGGATCAGTTGTCTACCGTGTTGAAATGCGTTTGAACGTAGGAGAATGGACTCTCCCTACGGGTTTCACAAAGTGTCTTCGGTGTTCGTGAGTATGAGAAAATAACCATCCATCTGTTTAGTTTCTCTATGAAGGATTTCGTGCTGGTATAATTTGCTGAAGATGAAAAATCTACGAAGTAATGCATGCTAGTGGACCAAAGGGGTTCAGATATGATTGGCGATGACAGGTCTAGAAGTCTCCAGCGCCTGTGAGTCTGATGCCCTCAAATACCTCACCAAATGTCACGGGGTGAAGGCGTGCAGCGTTTGGCCGGGATCTCCTGCTTCTCCTAGGCTAGCGTGCCGGCACGCTACATGCAACTGTCACTTGCCCTCATGCTTTGGCCTGCAGGCGCCTTCGCGTCTCTTCGAGGCGTCCTTCCCATCTCACTGCAGAACAAGAAGATGAAAGAGAAATTCAATCTACTTTATGTAGTAAAGGGAAAAATCAATTGAGACACTGTGAAAATTTTCTTGGAACATGAAACGTGATTCTGGACATTAGAGGTAAACTACCGTAAGTGACATTTCACTAACTTTACAGAAGAGCAGGTGGAAGGTGCTGAGGCGCATATTTTTCTACCTTTAAGGCAGGTCGAACTGACAGTTCTGACCATATTAAACTATCGTAAGGAGTGCAGCGGACGGCATAATATTGAACTCTTGTGTGATCACATACCATTGTTCATCGCTTGGTTCTCCTGGCACATACGGTAGTATCACACAGCTTATCTTCATTTCTGGGAAACAAACACATACCACAATGGTCCCATAAGAAGACACGATCAAAACAAGTCACGCTGAAAAAAAAAACTAAAAATTGTCGTTTTTACATTTACGATAGTTTACCTCTGGCGTCCAGAATTGGAAGAACTACTCGGAATGTTCCGGAGAAACTGATGTATACTCTCGACCAGGATCTCATGAAGTAACAACCACCTTCTGTAGTTTCGCTGGTGGGATTAAACTGTTCGACAGAAATCATGCAGAACTATTCTATTGTAATCATGCCATCGGTGTTGACGGAATGAGCGAAAAACTGGAAGAATCAAGACGATTTTGTGCACGCTGATAGTATGGTTTTGCAGAATTACAAAAAGGAAGGAGTGTCAACACATCAGTACCTACTGAAAGTATGCCCTCATAAATATCGTTCTGTGGGTATTTTTTGTGTAAACAAAATATAACCAGTGTTAAGAAATTGTTTTCTGAGAGACAAAATATGCTGTTGAAGGCCGTATAGGCTTTAAGGAATAAATGTTGGGAAAAAATATGATGAACTTTGCGTTATGTCGCTCTACAGTACATTACTATTCTCCACCTCAAGTACAAGAAAAGATTTGAAGACTTCCATGGACTTTACCAAGCACGGCATGCGTGGAATCTTCTGTATTGGAGATTGTGGGCCCGTAAGACGACAACTTACCTTGAAACAGTCGCTGAAAGAAGATAGGCTTACTGTAAGTGTGTAGCAGCTGCGTGGGGAAGTTGATCAGGTACCTACAGTATATCCTGCGGTTTGGGGTGGGAAACCATTCTGTGCACCTTTAGACTGTATATAAGAATCCTCAGTAGTGAAGGACTCGTTTCAGCAGATTTACTGACACGCCAGCAGTTAGAGATATATTGAACACATCTGAAAATATAAATTGATGAACAGAAACTACATCATGTGAAATAATTTAACCCATATTACGTATTGTTGCTGAAATCTTTCATAATGTGCAACAGTTCAACACAAATGACATATCGATGCATTTGTTGATCTCAAGGCTACGTCCTTCGTTGTACATATTCAACAATTCCAACACCGATTTCAAGGCATTGTTTATATCTCTTGGCAGTAGTGCGTTTTGCTATCGGGGATCGTTTTGGCGTTCTTTTATGATGGCGAACTATGCATAATGCAGTCGCCCAACTCGTCTCTTATGTTTACGCTCTCTCTGTAGACTTCGCTTTTCATCCATCCCCAAAGGCAAATATCTAATGGAGCAAGAGCTAGAGACTGTGTTGATATTATAAGTGTGTCTTTAATAATATTTGTAATGTATGATTATGCGTACCTAACAAGCAGCTGTAATACCATACACATTGCAAATTGGACGCATGTTGTATGCCCTTTTCTTATTCGAGATACTATCTATATTTCACTGTTGCTGCTACCTCCCAGCATGGTCGAAACACCTTGCCTGTATTCCAAGAACACACCTCAGTAGCTCATTAGAGTTTCTAAGTGTTCTCCGTTTACTTTACTTAAAGCCACACTATTTCTATTCTCGACGGTCCTCTTTATCTTTGCCTATGATCTAACCACACCCTGTGTCGCTAAATCATGTTCCTCAGGTAATACATCCTCGGCCCTGCCCCTCATGGATATTCTGCGGGACGATGTCGTGCCTGATTGAGGGGATGAGGGGACACTTATCTTCGCTTTCCTCTTACCTATTTTCGTTAAGTCGGGCTGTGTATTTCATAAAATAGAACGTTGGCCCTCTGAGCTCAAGTTGGCGAGTTCGATCCCGGCTCAGTCCGGTTGGATTGAAATGTGCTTAAATACGGTAACCTCCTAGTGGTATATATACCGGCAACAATAGAACTCCTGTGGAGTAAAATTTTGGCACTTCAGCGTCTCATGAAACCATAAAAGTTATTTTCGTTAACAGTGCCTGTCAGCAATCAGAGGTAGTTAACTATGTTGTCCCTCGGATTCCTCAGAAAGTCGGATGATTGTGATTTCGACTGCCTACGTATTAAAATTGCTCATGCAATCGCCTCCTATGCATAAGGTTTTGCGTTAGTCATTTGTATGTGAGGTTCATGTTTGGGGAAAATTTCCGGTCTCCCCTCCGACCGAGAGCATTTTAAAAACTTGAACTCACAACACTATTTTTGAGACTGGAAATATTCACTACTGTACTCTAAAAATTAATCAGTGTATTGTTTCCTCCTTTCTCCATTCTGGAGCGTCATGTCGAAGGAAGCAGTGAAGTTCCATCATTGATTTGTTATGGCCTCATATCAACGATTTATGTCCGTGTGGGCATCTTAACACCTCGTCTTGGCGTTACGATGTGGACCGAATTACCTTCTTATAGCTGCTGAACAATTGAAACGTTTCAGAGAAGTCCTTGTGAAATAAACACCCCGTTAAGTCAATCTGCTTGTTAACCAGCGCTCTTTATTGTTTTCTCGCAGGGAGTGTAAAACATTAGTGCTGCTTTTATTAGTGGCACACATTATATCATTGTGTACGTTCAAGGCACGAGACATTCAGATCAGAAGTATTTTAATGTGCACCTTGCGTCTGAGTTCTTGGCATGCATTCATAAACATAGGAAACAAAACAAAAATATGCGCACGTATATGTCTACTTGGCCTCCTTTATTTAAAGACATTCTTCTGCTCGCTGATAGGCGAATGATATTCACGTATTGATGAATTTTATTCAGAATGGGTGACAAGTTGTTTAATTTTTAATAATCCCATTATCTTTTGGCTTTTGTGTTGGCCTTTGTCATTTGTACTAAAAGGAATGTACGGCCATTTGAAATGTTGCCAGGGGCGACGTGATGGATATAGTAATTCGAGCCTTTAGAATTATTGTCCGCAGATAGTAAATAATAATTTACTGAACGCTCGTGACTGGCTTTTGCCTCTGGCAAGCATTTCATTAACACTTGTCTAAAGTTAGGTACATCATTCTGAAAGAATCGCTCATTAACATCCAAGCAGAAGGTATTATATAATTTTAGGATGGTAATGTGTGGCAAAGAATCTAATCAAAATGTAACCAAGCTGTCGCGGAGAATTAGCATTCTTGATCAAGTCTCTTTTTCAAGGATGAAATTAGTTCGCAAACCGAAGTAGCTCATGGCCTACACAAATTTCTTAGGTGGCAAGATAAGAAAACTCGTATGCCTGATGAACCATTGAATAAGTATTGGTTTTACTCGTGCGATTTATATATACCTTGTATTTGATCTACAGATTAAGGGAAGTATATATTAATGCTTATAAAGGTTTCCTATTGACAGATATGCATAGTTGGAATAAAAAATTATCTATGCACACTTTGAGGTAGTGTGTCTTACAAATGGAGTTGTTTATGGAGAGCTGCACCACTAAAGCAATACGGAAAACCAAAATTCTGAAGGAACGCAGACAATAAAGTTCACGCACTTCCGTCGAGACATCTGAAAATGCCGCATGATTATCAGAAGACGTTGTGCGATGTGAAATGCCCACACCAAAACATTCATCTCGTGGTAAGGTATCGATTATGTTCTGAGAGTAAGGCACGGCTCAGATGCAAAAGTCAAAATATACCATGCCAAAACATTCATCTTTTGGTGAGATATGCACGATACTGTATTCTGATGGTAGGGACTAACGGTCAAAACAACGGAGCGCCGGACGTAAGCGAAGTGAAAGACTTCATCTGTATGAATAGAACTATAAAAATATCTACAATTATTAGCCAGCTTTTATATTTAGGCACCTTTCTATTTCTGCCTGACGTGGTTTAATCCTGATAATTACCGCCTGATTGCACCACGAGCTAAACCCATCAGCACATCTGCCTTGTAGCACGCTGACCATGGGGACAGGCTGATACCCCCTGAGTATCACTACTTCCTAACCCTGCCTTCTATCTCTTTCTCTTCTTAGAATTAACAGCATGTCGGAGGCGATGTACCTGGTGTTGATCACCACACAGGGGGCGCGGCCTTCGTAGGGCCTTCAAACAATAATTTTGTTTAACAAAATAATTTTTCCGTGTCATAGCCTACACAGACCTTAGAAACCACCGGTGTAGTTTTTGTATGTAAGTAATTATATATGTGCGTACATTTGTTCAAGAATGATGTCAAAATGGTAGGGCATACTGTTATGAAACTCGGCATATTTTTTTACAACTGGGTTGAATAAGATGCTGAAAAAAATTGGCATTTCGATATTCAAAAGAAGAAGGGAAGGCAAGAGAGTATTTGAAATGGTTTCTTGCTGATATTTTGAAAACGGCCAGCTCCATGTCTAAATGTTTGAAGAAAGGATTTTAAATTTAATTTGTACATTTTAATGGCATGCCAGGGTTTTTTGATAGTATCAACCGTGACTGACATGAATGACCGAGAAATGGCACTGCTGTCGGTTTTGAATCTGCAACCCATGCCACTAATAATCACAGGGAGCCCATGGAAGTAATGAATAGTATCATTACACTGACTGATAATTGATGTGTGCACCGTCTCTTCTGCTGCGACTCATCTCTGCTAGATGGCAGTACTGATGCAGTTATATGAAAGCAAACCCATCAACGACAGGTTCAGCACTAGTTCAATCTTCAGACCGAAGGCGTTTGGATCCTCAACGTTAGGTGTCATAGATGCCCTAGACGTCACTGAACAGGCGTACTAGGGAAATGAGGAGTGAGGTAGATTCCCGTTGCTTTTCTCACTGCGCCGGACGTTGCTATTACAAAATCAGTCTGCCAATCCCACTGAAATACATACACCAACCGACCCTTTTAAGTTAATGAAAATTGGTATATAAAGACGGAAAATGAGGCACTACAATCTAGGCTATAATTAATTTTATTCATGCTGAATGAAATGGAAATTTGGGGAAAGGACTAAAATTTAATTCTGAAATATTTATTTTATTAGTGGTCCTATCGATAAATACTACACCGAGCGAGTTCGCCGTGCAGTTAGGGCCGCGCAGCTGTGAGCTTTTATTCGGGAGACAGTGGGTTCGAACTCCACTGTGGGCAGCCCTGAAGATGGATTTCTGTGGTTTCCTATTTTCACATCAGGCAAGTGCTGGGGCTGTACCGTAATGAAGGCCACGGTCGCTTCCTTTCCCTAGCCCTTTCCTGTCCCATCGTCGTCATAAGACCTACCTGTGCCGGTGCGACCTAAAGCAACTTGTAAAAAAAATACTACTTAACTAACGTTATATAGAATTTAATTTCTGATTATTTATATTTTATACATATTATAACAGAGATATCCAGGAGTTTCGGTTTTTGTTGTTAAGTCCACATCGAATCGCGAGAAAATGGGTATGTTTCTTGTTTCACTACTGTATGTACCACATCCTGTCTTTTAAAACGTTACTATAATAAGGGTTATAATTAAAGTGATGCCGTAAAATAGAGTTGTTTTGTATATTTTGAAATACTGTTAAAAATAATGTATTCAGTATAAGCCCGTCGATACATGTGATTAAAATATGTGCTATATCTGCTCAGAAACGGCATTCTCTATATCTCGAAATTTCGGTAACTGGAAATAAAATTTAGCTCCAGAGCTGATTCGAGATATCGAGGTTCCACTGTATCACAGAGCCGGAACAAAACTAAATGTGAAGGCTTACAATATGGAAAGCTCATAAAACTATTTAAAAAATAACATTATATTGGCCATTGTTGTGATGTGATTTGTCACTTCTGCTGGCACTCATCCGCGATAGATGGCATTACTGCTGCGTCCCGAGTAGCTGAAGTAGCTGCACACACTGTATGATTGTCCCGTCAACGACGGCTACTACAGCTAGTCTTATAGACATCCGAAAGGAATCGCAGACATCTTGCGAATTCACTGCGTTATGAAAAGACTCGCGTAACTCGGCTCGGAACTCCTTTCTCATTACATACACTGCCGGCAAAAAACATGCAACATCCACAAGGACGAGGTCACTTCACTCACTAGCGATGTGACAGTTCATTTTTGCAGCAGTATACGAGGGCTTATCAACAAAGACAGACTGAATTTTTCCTGTAGCTTCCGACAGAGTTTCCTATCTGTAACATAGATATTTGAAAAGAGCGCGTTTTTATGTATACTGTCGGTAGGCGGCAGCCCTCTCGTACCGGTAGGTTGGTAGTAATGCCCTATTTTATAGACGCTACATGCATTTCGCAAACTAGACAATGGAGGTACCCCCTCACACTACTCTTGCTACACGTCAGTATTGGCTACACTGAGGAAGCACATTGCAAAGAAACGACCAGAGCTTTTTCGGACTGGGTGGCGACTTTATCATGACAATGCACGACCTCACGTCGTAAATCAAGTCATGCAGTTTCTGGCTCGATTCAACGTTACCTGTGTACCGCATCCCCCTTATAGACCTGATCTTGCACCCTGTGATTATTTTTATTATCACTAAAGGCAAAGATTATGGGCATTCGATTTAAGAACTCTGAAGCAGTGCTCAAGAAAAGTAAGGCGATTCTCAAGGACCTGACAAAGAATGGTCTGCAGCATGTGTTCAAGGACTGGCAGAGACGCTATAAAATGTGCATTGAAGTAGGAGGGGACTACCTTGAAAGGATAATATGATCATTGAAATGGAGTAATAAACATCTGTGACAAAAATCAGTCTCAGTCTTTGTTGATCAGCCTTCGTATGATTATAAATTCAGACCAAATGAAAGACACATGCCACAGTAAACGGTACCCTAAAAGCGCATCAGTACACAGTGTACCCCGCTCTGCTGGCAACGCAGGCGTGTATTCGCGCATGCAAACGATCATAAAGGTGACGAATGGCCTGCTACGATAGATTGTTCCAAGCATCTTGCACCTTTTGATGCAATTCGGCAAGGGATTTTGGCAGGCTCTGGGGAACGCGTAAGTTCCCGCTTCATTATGTCCCATACGTGTTCAGTTGGCGAGAGTTCCGGTGATCTTGTTGGCCAAGGCAGTTGTTCTACACCACGTAGAGCACGTTGCTTCGCAGCAGTTGTATGTGGACGTGCATTTTGTCCTGCTGAAAAAATCACATCACCTTCCTGTCGAAGAAATTGGAGTAGCACGGAGACATAAACCTGTGCAGTGTAGCGGGCACTGGTTACGTTACCCTGCAGAAACACCAACTGTGACCGCGAGTTGTTACTGATGGCCTCTCACAGCATGAAGCCTGGGGTGGGACATGGGTACTTGGCGAATGCATTCTGGAATAGGCCACTCACCAGGTCTACGCAGTACACGTGTACATCCTTCACTTGCATATTGACTAAACGTACTCTCGTCACATAAGACAACAGAACGCCATTCCCCTCTCCAGTGGACTCTTTCACGACACGTGAGATAGCCGTGCTTGTCGGCGTCGTGGTGTCAGTGGTAGCCTTGCCAGAGGCTAACGGAATCGTGATCCTGCTGCAAGCAGACGGTTTCTGATAGTCCTTGGTGACACAGCAGGTGGAACATGTGACCGGATTTTGTCCCTGGATAATGATCGGTCGGCCACCGTTGCTCGCAAAATGCGTCGATCTTGACGTGCGTCTATACTAGATGGACGGCCGGAGCCTGGTCTAAGGGTATGGGGATTATCCACAGACCCCTGCTGAAAGCAGCTACACACCACCAATACATTGTGCCCAACATGTGCATCCTTCTGTCGGTAAGTCCATCCAGCTTCCCGCGGGCCCACAATGCGACCCCATTCAAATGCCTGTAGTTGTTCAACAGGACCACGAACTCGTCCGAGGAGCATGGTTGTACGCTAGAATGAATGTTGCAAACACTCTTCACCTCTAATCTCATTACAGTTACTGCCTGCAGAGTCAAAACGGAGTGCGCACTGACAGGCCTCCTGAGCGCCATCTGATCGCAGATGTCCGGAATAGATGAATCACTAAAACAACCTGTTCTTCTTCCTGCAATGTATGTACAATATATATCCTACATTTTAGCCACTGTTAATGACCTATGTTACTCTATAATAACCTATTCTGAGCAGAAACAATGATACTGATCCCTTCCATGTTTTTGAACCTGGAAAGTCGTGTAGGCACGTATCTCTTAGGCAATTAAGGGGGCTTAAGCGGGGCCGGAGAATAGTGCAACACGCTAGCGGATTACATCTGTGTTGGCGTCGTTGATCAGATACACACCAAAACTATCACATAGTGAAAAAGTGGCCGAAGTCTAATGCACAGCGACCGCAGAACATGGTAAGGGCAGTGTCAGACCAAAAGTATCGCCAAGAACTTCCTCAGCCTTTTGCTTGATACTGGACGACGGACATACGCGAAGTTGTGTGGATTTCCACTTAAAGACCACCACCGTACACCCCTCCTCCAGTCGTATGGAAAGAGCGTCTGGGCTGAATGGCGAAACGTAGTGTTCAGAACAGAATCTGCCTCGGTGCTTATGGCAATTGTTCATGTGAGCGACGTGAATCGATTATGTAGCATATTTCGTAGCATTAACGGGAAGGACGTACCAATACAGTGCCTGTGATCATAATGTACTAGAATATTATGTTGTTGTAACTGAACATTACCTGTCTGCATATCATCCGAGCCGTATGAACGCTCTCTTAACACGTTACGTCACTCACCTAGCCAGCGGGATCACTAGATGTGTGTCTTGCTAAATGCGCGTGGGACTGGATGGAACATAGTCTGGCCAGGTCTTCGATACTAGCGACCAAACTTTCCCACCTACATCATCGTGTAGGCCTAAAATGAATTCATTTCTATATATCCGACTCCTTTAGGACCATTCCATGCCAAAAATTGCGACCAGCATTGCTTCAGTAGAAGGGTACGGGGAATTCTGAAACGGCATTCCTGAAAACCTGCGTATTCTAAGCACACCAGTATGACCTCGTGATGATGATTTTGTGTATTGCATTTTGTGTGTGTGTGCATTAAATTTCCATGTCCTGCGATCAGGGTTTCTTAAGTGTTCTCGGACTGATGATTTCGTTATTGGGATCCTTAAAACAAAAATCAGTTTCATTGTACTGTACTGTACGATAGGATTGAGAAGATGGCCCTTATTGGAGTGTTCTTTCTGTCATACAGTGAATATCAGCTTGTCGTTTACTTAATTTTTAAGGGCACCTGGACGTGAATCAGGTCCAATTTTTAGGTTCATATCTAAGAAACTGATTTTTCTGAGACTACCAAACATTTTTCCACAATATCAACTATCTCCCTTAATTCATTAACACTTTGCTGCAGCCTTTGGTACAGTTTTTACAGTAGAATTTTATGTTTTAACTTACAAATGTATCCGAAAAATATTTCTCCCTATTAAGACGGGCTCTCAAAAAGAAAATCCCTCCCTCCTCGCCTACGCTAAGATTTGGTGCTGATCAGTGCCAGTGTCTGAGGGAGAAACAGACTTCCCTTTGGCTTTTAAGCAATTAAACAAGTGCACTGAGTCTGATTGATCTAGCTCTTATGATCCCTGAGGAAAGTGTACCGAAACATTAAAAAGTCGGTTTCGGTAAAGGAATGTTAGCTCAGAGCTGAGGGGGAGCGCTGCTGCCATTATGCAGTAGCCATTTGAAATACATGTGTATTGCAGGAACATACACATATTATATATTTTGAATTCGGAAAGCGTACTTTGTTCACATAAGTGAAAAGGATAATGTGCATTTCTGATGACTTCTGACGTCCAGGCACCCTTAATATTCTGTAAGGACTACATTATGTATAGACGTACAGTGGCAGGCGGCGATGGTTTACCGATCTCAGCTGTATGTGGCCTAGTTTTTTGTAGGCTTTCAGTGCGTCACCAAACACAGAAAACTTAAGTATTAAATAACGTTAATTGATTTATATTTACGAGCCTTGCCGTCTGTAGGGTGTGTCAAGTACATTGTGCAGGAGAGTTTCACCACACTTCTGTAATCTATAATCGATATACAGTGTAGCACGATAAACAAGCAAGGAATATTCAAAACTGTTACTTGGATTAAAGAACGCTTTATCCTATGAATGTACAGAATACATCAGATGTGTTCCACAAAAGTCCCATAACGAATTCTCGACGCAGTAACAACGAAGACCAAACTACTCCTGTCCCTTTAACATTTCCCTGGACACGGACTAATGCAGACATCGTCGGTAAGAGCTGAAGAATGTATAGCACCGCTGCTTGTATGCAATGAGCAAAACGCATCCTATATTGAATGTATGGACTTCGATGGTTAATTGTAAATACAGTTCGATGGATAATTGCAATTACGAGGAAATTTCAGAATGGATCAATTCTTTACAATGTTTTCCAGAGACAACCTGTGTTTTGTTACAAGTGTTAAATACCAGTTATTGAGACTTTCCAGATGATGATACTGTATAGTCCATAGTTTTCGCCACCACAAAGAACTTGTAAGAACCAATGTCTACTCCTCACTAGTAGGTTGATGGCAAAATCACTTTCATGTAATAATCCACTCAATTACTGAAGTGGAAGTACCAGCCAGGTGGACGTTATTGTCTAGGGCAGGAAACACTGCTTCCATTTTCTCCATTCGGCTTCGAGGTATGAGGTTTTATAATATGCCCGACGGCTCACGTCATTTATCACAAGAAATTTCTTCTCACTTAAATACTGTATGTCATTTACGTATGTGGAACATTAAGAAATTAAAAATACGTTCACCTTTAATGGTATAGTATTATTGTATTGCTAATATCAAGATAATCCTTGTCGAATGGTGGGAATGAAGTCCATCCATGGGAGTTGCAGCGCTGTAAGTAGACCTTCTGATGCACCAAGTATGGCTACTACGTCAGCTTTCTCATTGCCAAAAGTACCACTATGTCCTTTGATACAAAGAAATGCTATGGAGCAACCTGAAGAGTAGCCGCGATGTCATACAAGTAACCATGCGTTTGGAGATTCCACTGGAGATTTGTAATTTCTTCATAACACTTTGGGAGTCCGTAGCCTAATGATGAGAGCGGAATCGAATCGCTTGCTTTGGCAAAAACGAAGTGCAGCACATATAGCTAAATTTTCCGCTGTATAGATCGAGGTTTGGGCGGTAGGTTAAAGCTACCACATTCTCCCATTTGTTGGTAGTAATATGCATATCCCACCGACTCTTCGAATTTGGAACCATCCGTGAAGATATAAGTACTATTGGGCCACATGGAGCGAATCAGAGCCGGAAGAGCTCCTGTGGTAAGATAACTAGGTAGATAGTATATCGCCAGTCGATGTGAAGAGCACTGAAAGCTGTCTTCAAATCCGGGCATGGTTCGTGTTTTGCGAGTTAGTGAGAAAATCGTTTCAGTTCGTTGTAGCAGCGTAAGAGAATCTGTGGCTGGTATCGTGAGCGTCGTCCATGTCTCTCCTGGATAACGGTCAACCGTTGAAGTGCAATAAGTATGGGATGCTATAAAATAGCAGAACGTTGTAAGAGAAATTTATTGCCTGTCATTTCTAGGCGCATCTGCAAAGACAATTCTCCAGCTTCTGTTAAGAGAGCATTTGTTGGTGTGGATCTCACAGCACCCAAGTAGATGCGGATCGCCCGAAATTGTATGGTGTCGAGTTTCTTCGTGACGTATGCAGGAGCATTCCCACGCAAAAACTCCCATAATCTATCATGGAGCTTTTCATAGAACGATACAAAGTCAAAAGTATAACAGGATCAGCTCCCCACCAGGTACGTGTCACAAGACGGAGAATATTAATCGCTCGTTCAGTTATGTACGTATATGGAGAGTCCTGCAACGGTTACCGTATATTCTGAATGCCACGTGTCGGTAAATGACAGCTCGGTTGCGGTCACACCGTTCCTGTACGGCAGTAGAAAACCCATCAACTTCGATGAATGGATAATCAGATTGAAAAGGTAGAAAAAAACAGAAAAAAAACTTGGGCCCATTACATTAAGAGCTGAAAATGCTCAAGCTCGGACTGTAGACACGCGTTGTAGAGTGTGATGATTGTAGATGGGAATTACAGGCACGAATAAGCTACAATGCAAATTTATTTAACCGAGGCGCAAGTGTCTTATACCCGCACAACGGGTCTGCATTGAGATTTGAATAGCTATTAGCGATCTGAACTATCAGGACCCCTAAAATGTATGCAACTCAGCTACACAACTGTAGAGCGGGTAGCTTACAGTTGCGCCTTGTCCAGATACGTTTGCATTCTAACCTATTCGTCCCTATAATTCCCATCTGTAGTGATGATATTCCAGTTCACTCTCTCTGACTTTCAGTCTGACGAATCTTAAAAATGTTGGTGTGAACTGCATTTAAAAACCTACAACACACGAGAATACACTGCTCAAATCTTAATTCAGAAGCTATGAAGTGCGCTAAACTATCAATTATTGCTGCATAAGAAGCACCCACGCTGTACGCTATACGGAAGCTTATCGTAGATTAGCTGCGGCCACGACATCACTGGGAGAGCTATATGGGTCAGGCGGATATTGCACTATCCACTCGCTCAGGCACGCCACAGAGAATAACCGGCAACTCGGCGAGTCTCGTATTGTATGTATGTATGTATGTATGTATGTATGTATGTATGTATGTAAGTATGTATGTATATATGTATGTATGTATGTATGTATGTATGTATGTATGCGTATATAACTTATATGTCTATGTACTGTTATAAGTCAAGAATCGCTGGGCAGATTCTTATCCAGTTTTCGCTGTTGCGCAGAGGATCTCCCAAGGAAGGTATGGAACTGTGATGGAAAGAAGCCAAACAGAAGCGATTTTTATAAAACAACTCGAAGAAAGTGATGCCACGCGAACACTTTGTCGGTTTACGCTGCCTAAACCGTTAAAGGAATCCACAAACTACATGCCACGCGCTTAAGAATTGTAGATCTGTGGGACCACGTGCGGTAACTGTGTTGAATATATTCCCCTTTATAACTCCTAATGGTAAAACAAGGAATATTCTGTAGCTAAATAGCTATATTTTTCTACGTTTTCGCCTGTATGTGCCAGGTTTGATAACGAATCTCTATTTTAAAACAATTATGGGGGCAGAACTATTATCTCCACGTAAGTGGTGACGTAATAAATTGTAAATAATACCATACTGTCATGCCTTTAGCGTTCAATCTGCTAGCCTCTGTGAATTTACTAAACACCTCCAGAATTCTCTTATTTGTAATTAGTTTTGTGACCTTGTTTAGTTCCATGATTGTATCTTTAAATCATCAGAAACCGAGTCTAACTATCGTCATCTAGGTGTCCCTCTACTTCTCTTACTCTCCATGACAGAGTCCATGAGTTTCCTAGATAACCTATCCTCTTCTATTCACTATTCACCTCACATGACCACACCACCGAAGCCGGTTTGTGCGTACACCTTCATCAATCAAGTTATTTCCAAAATAGGACTTTACTGCTTATTCCGAATACCCTTCTGCCATTATTTTCACGCCAGCGACCGTTTTCGCAACTTTCATGTCTGTTACTTCTAAGTTATGAATAACGTATCGTGAGTCCACCCAGCTTTCACTCCCGTAAAACAAAGTTGGTCTGAAAACAGACCGGTGTAAAGACAGTTTCGCCTGGGAGTTGACTTACTTCTTACACAATACTGTTTATCACTACCTTGATCCAATCTCACTATCCCGAGAGAATGCAATCCTAAATACTTGAAATGATCTCCCTGTTCCAGTTCTTTATTACCAACCTGGCATCGAATTCTCTTAGGTTTCTTCCCTACTGACACCATTTAGTCTTGGAAAGGGTAACAAAATCAGATAAACAAAAAAGCAGCTTCGCTTTTTAACATTGGTCAGAATTAGTAGTAGATTACTCTATTAGCTACGAGAAGTTGTCGTCTAATCTCTGATAGTCAAGGTTTACCCGAGGATTTTTCGAGCCCGTTTTGACTGCAATAGCTAACATTGTTACATGCTTGTGGTCCACTTTCTGGTAGTTTTACGTAACTCAACGGGTACCGTCGCTTAGATTCACGATTTCAACTTCGGGTAATTATTGCAAACATCTCTATATAATAACAATATTCAAAAACAAACAGAAAAAACAGAATAATAATAGGGCGTGTTTCTCAGATTTTTTTGAACGAGGCTTATTATGGAGTTTTATGCACCAAACTATCATAAATAATCACAAGTAAAAAGATAGAACTTACTTCATAAATACATTTTCTTATTGAATGTCATATTACTGTATATCATGCATTTCATGATACGAAATGTGAAAAGCTCTACCACTAGATGTGCCGCCTGAACAGTGTCCATTGTGAAATGTAGTTCTCGGAAGGAATGCCCGCTTTCCAATCTCATTTCTTGATGTAAAACCATTTACCACCTTCTCCAGATTTTACAACTCAGCAGCATCCGAAGACTACCAAACTCCACGTTTTGGGGATGAGGATACGTGAAATGTGGTCGATGCTGCCGGAGCTGTGGGTTAAAGCTAGTTCAGAAGAATGACGTATTTGGACGGAATTTTCACTTTTTCATTTTTGTTTCCTGATGAAAGCTTAATTCTTCTACTTTAGGAAAATGTATAGTTCTTACATGTTTCGTGCATAAATATGCTCAGAAAATTGATTTAAAGGGAACAGTGCACCCGTGTCTTAGGTGGGCGTGACATTGCTGCACGGAGAATTTCATGGTTCCTTTCGATGTTTCAATCCAAGTTTAGCGCTCGTTGTTGAAGAATAGTTCTCCATAGATGGCTCCACGTGCGTATTCTTTGTATGTAGCAGTAATACTCTTCGGTAATGGTTTCCATAACTGTGTGTTTTGAGTGAAAATATTGTCACGTTGCCTGTTTACCTGTGTGCATTTGGATGTATATTCGTTGTGAGATAACGTCTAGAAACTGTATTGGATGTAAGAAGCATTCAGATGATGATATGCATTCCCCATCCTATTTAGGTTGGAAGTCTGATCATGCTGCAGTCTGTGCCAAAAATTTCAGTGGGTCTTCACATAACATGGAACAGTAAAAATATTTTCTCACTCAAGTTAGAGTAGAGGTCTGGAGTATGTAGATTTCTATGGAGATGGGGATTCCAAAAGTTACAAGGCAGTGTGTGATTCCAATCCATGCAATGGTAAAGAAGTCAATAAACTGGAATGTGTGGGCCACTACCAAAAGTGTTTAGGAACAGCTCTTAGAAAAATTGTACAACATAAGAAAAAGATGGGTGGTAGAGGCAAATTAACTGGAGCACTGATAGACAAGTGTCTGAATTATTTTGGAATTGCTTTGCGTTCCAACTACAGTTTTATAAAAGATATGGCAAATGCTATATGGGCAACATTGTATCATTTGACTGCCCATAAAGACAGGCCTTCCCATCACAGGTGCGCTATAGGAACAGACAGCTGGTGTTCATACCAACGAGCCAAAGCTGGCAATCTACTTGACAATCATAAGCATAAAGCAGGAATACCACTAGAAGTCCTACATGCAATGAAGCCTATGTATGAAAGGCTCTTTGATCCAAATGTGTTATCAAAATGTCTTCATGGTTTTACTCAAAATACCAATGAGTCATTCAACGGTACGGTATGGAAGAGGTATAAAAAAGATACATATGAGGGGCTGTCCACTCTCAAACTGGGTGTCATGGATGCAGTTTTACACTTTAATTGTGGAAGCAAGGTTGAAATACAGGTTTTAAGAAGAATGAAGATTGTGTCCGGTATGTACTCAGCATCAGGAGTGTCACAAGCTGATGAGGCACGTGTACGCAGAAGTCAGCTTCAGAGCACTGCTGAACAAATACAGCGAAGGAGGTACCTCAGGGGAAGAAGAAAGCTGAAAGAGGACAAGAAACTTTAAGAGGAAGGTCCCACCTACGCAGCGGGAGAATTCTAATGCTTTCAGATAAAAATAAAGAGGTCTAATCATAATACAAAACTTTAAACTTAATTTACTCAAAACTAAAAATTATGTTTTCTTCTCAGGTTCGAACAACAATAAGTCGAGTTCAAATTCAGATATGTACCTCAAAAATGTCTCAAGTTGAAGATAATTAATTTAGGAATGTCCTGTACTAGAACTGAGAAAAAATATATTCCCGTTCCAAAACTGAGTACGAAGAAATGAAAAATTATTTTTGAAATTTTGCATTTTTGAAAGAATCTGTTATAATTCTTTGTGTAATCGTGATAAACTAACTCATTTAGTAGGGGACATCAAGGACACTAATGATAATAGTCCGGCGAAAGAAATATTAAAATAAATGCATTTTTGTACTTGCTAGGTAGTCTCAAAAAGTCCCGTTTTTGTTAAAAAAAGTTCTTGGACAGCCCTTAAATTGTAAATTGGGCAATCTTATAAGATAACAGTCTTCATTTACCTTCCTGTTAACTACTAACAAATTTTTAAAACTTTTGGTGTCAAATTATGGATTTTTTAATGAAGCGTATATGAATACCTTAATGCCGGACTTGAATTACTAGCGTCATACGAGATATCCAGCTTCATGCTAAACGAGGTGAGATCTCCGCGAACAACGGCGACATACGCTTTCTACATGTAGAATATCTCCCATTACAGTACTGTGATGGCGTTGTGTTCATCTGCTGGTTGGAGACGTTTGGAATGTTCACGTGGTTGTGTTTAGTTGCTTGTGGAGGTGGGAGACAGGCGAGAAATGTTCAGTTACCGTAACATGTGCGGAGCTAATTAACAATATAGTCCGTACCCACAACTCTGAACCAAGAATATTGTGACATTAAAAAAGGAGCTCCTGGGTTTAAATAAAGCATTGGGCTCAACATGCAGATCTAATCCTCTTTGTTCTCTGATATTAATGAGATTGGAATATATTTCATGAGTGCTTCCAATTTTTAATTCATTGTTTGCATACTTCAAATTCTTCTAATCCTCTTAGATTACACACAACGTTGATACAGCGAAGCTTTTTTCAATTATCTTCCTCCGTGACGATTATTATTCCAGTGATGAAATTATATTACCTTTAGGTCAGTGTATCTGCTAATTCGTGTTCCAGGCCCATAGTAGAACTGTGCTCAACTCCATGACACTTTTAAATTATTTTCCAAATGCCTATAATTGATTCGTTTAGTTGAAAAAGCAGCTACATACATTTTATGTAAAATTGAGATGTTGCTGGGTTTTTTCCCTCCAAATGGTCCTCTATAATCCTGTAAGCGCAGAACAGTTCATATAAGAACATACTCAAGATACCTGATGTAGAAACTACTGAAAATCCTACTCGGCAAGATTCTGTGTGTACAAATGCGTGTGAAGTTACTGATTTGGCTGTGTAGGCTGGTGAATGGCCAATAAATGTGAACAAATATAGCATTTCCACGCTTAAAACTTTCAGCTTGACTGTTCTGCAACTTACATTTTACGTAACTACTAAATACTCATGTTTTGACAAAATTAATTATTAAGATGTGTTTATATTGTTTCAAAATGGGATGCATCCATGCAGCTTGCTTCTAAACCAGATACATCCAAAATAAATTCCCAATTATTACCAAAACTATAAACAAATGATTTTTTTATATCTGAAATGTATATGTACGTATCTTGTGCAAAAATCTTGCCTGAGTTTCTTGGTTTACTTCTTTCGTGCAGCAGAGTTGAATATTTTTGTATTTGTGACTTATCTGCTTTTGAAACTACCGGCTCAATTTATAACCTATGGTACATACTTTAACGCTGGAAATTCAGAAGGAAGTCAGTGTAATAGGGGTTGATTATTGGCATCTGATAGTGGTACATCTTTGTGATTACTGTGTTCACGACTGTAAATGATGTTGATGTCGTAAAGTTGAAGTTCTCTAACTTGAGAATGTGAGAGAAAACGAGTCGAAATCACATATCATCATCGTCCCATCCTATGCACTAACAAGACACTGTTTGATGTAATTTCCAAGTATTTGATGGTTATAGCACGTCTTACTTCAACTCCTGTATGCTGTTTGTCGTGATTGCGTGGAGCGGCGCTCAGTCAGGACGGCGCCCGTGATTCGTGACGCGAGCGCCTCCACACCGGATGCTGGGTCGTAATTGGGTCACGGATGCAAACGTGAGGGCTCATTCACGTAACTCGTGGAGAAGCTTGTTGAAATGTAATTTGAAATGCTCTCTCTTTCTTATTTGAAGTCTCCTTTGTAAAATAGATGTAATTATGTGATAATTGGATAAGGAGTGTGGCCCATCCAGCGCACTCTTTTAATCGTCGAATCCGACATAGCCAACGTGACTTGATTAACAATTTTTCAACATAAAATAACCGTGAAATGCCACGGACTTACATCCTTAGAATCACGTAGAGGTGGTAGCATTTCTTCTTAGAGATAATATCGCAGGAGTAATGCAAATAGGAATGTATGCTATTTCAGGGTTATTAGAATTTCAGTTGAATGTGATTTTCTTGTGTGCACACGTCTGAAGGGTTGGGGATTCGATAGCGAGTTCCTACCACATCATCATCTCTTTCGACTTATCAACCGCGTTAAGAGAACATATCTGCTAAAATTATTATGAAGCAAGGAAACATACATACAGATCTTTATTATAGACGATTCCAGCGTTGGGTCTACAAGACTGTAAGTTAACTAAGCACCTTCACAAGCCTACAGCTTCACTCATCGAGTTTATTCCTCACTTGACGTTTACCTCGTACATTTGTACCAGTGGTCATTCTTCCTGCTTTCATGTCTGTTACTTCTGAGTCCACCCAGCGTTCACAGCTAAGTCGAGTGGAATCCTTGTCCAGCCCCTGTAACTACTTCCAACCAAGAACTCAAACTACCATAAATTCTCTCTGCAGTCAGATTGTCACAGTAGATGCCCGCGGTTGCGCACCCTTCCATTTGAAATTTAATTCTGGTTCGAGTTTCTCGCATCCAAGCACCCTTAAATGCCGACTGCCTGTGATTGAATTCAGTTACGTGTGGGGCACGTGAAAGGTGACAAATATGGCCCTTTATTGGCTAATATTTCACGAAAAGCTGGACAGTACGCTGCTGTGAGCCACCTGTTGCCGGTAATTACTGGATATCGTATCAAATCAAATTCGGTTGAATGACTTTAGTGAATTTAATATCTGAACCTGTCCCCTGAACTCCAAAACAAACGCAGATTACACTACCATTATCTAAATGTCAACTATGGAAAAATAGCGTGTTCCGAGGTTTAATATGGCTTAATATATCGAGGAAATTTATCGTGAAATATTGAAAACTCACTTTTAAAATCATGTGCTTGTTGAGTTTATGAGTTGTAAAATTAAAACTTTGAGTTATTACATTAATCGATTTTGAAGTAACGAGGAATAAGTACGACGTGGGACACAATCCAATTAGGCGGAGCAAAGAGAAATCTCCCAATCGCAGTATTAATTAGTATTACTGAGTGCCAAGCTTTTTTAATCACTAGGATGAGACAACAGAACACATTGAGTAAGAGCATTAACTAATGATATAGACACGTCAACAAGCAAATATTGGGTCTTTCCAAAATCCATCTAAATCTGTTGTAAAAGGGCCTAGCTGACAGCAGTGTGGTTTATCGCCCCCATTGGTCCACGAGTGTGGGCACTTGTTCCCTCCCCGCTCCTGGGTTCAAACCTCACATTGGACGTAACATGAAGAGGATGGAGTGACAAGGGAGTAGAGCGGGCCATCGGGGAGATCAGATTGCTGTAATTGACTATAAACCAGTTGTAATCTGGTCCCTGCTGATGTCAGGCTCCCTCTCCATCATTGACGTGCAAGAGCGGAGAGCTTCTGCCGCCCCCCTCCCCCCTCAACCCTGTGTTGTATGCACACATTATGTCAATTGCAGCGTTGCACTGCGCCACTGCATGTGTCATAATACTGCCATCTGATTTATTGCTAGGTACATAACCCATTGTTATGTGGAGAGGAACAGTGGACTCCAAAAGTACATTTTCATGTAGCGCTGAAATCCACTGAGGTTTTCGTTTGGAGATGCACTTAAAATGCTCTGCGCCGCAATATGTAGTAACACTCTTTTAATGGTGACGGACGGTTCATTACAGCTGCCATCACTTCTCGGAAGTGCCATCCTATCTTTGACTGATAATAAGGAAGAATTATATAACCCAAACAGTAAAATTATTTGCATGTTTGGTAGCATACAGTCCATATTATTTTATTTTCACATCAATTATTTGATAAGATAGGCATATTGTTTGTACGATGTGGTTCAGGCTTTGGGCGACAACGTAACGTGTTCCACTATACAGGGTGTACCCGTGATGAGGTTACAGACTTTCAGGAATGATGGAGGACGGCAAATGGATCAATCCGAGATAAGGAAACGATCGACTGAAGCAAAATTCTACTCTTCTGCTCGTTGGGATTGTCTCCCCTATTGTGGTGTATAGTACAGTCGGAGGTATGCCACCGATTTTGCCGGCCGCAGTGGTGCGTTGGTCTACCAGGTTCCAAACCGACCGAGGTCGGTGGCTTTTAAGGGTTGTGTAAAGGTGACAACCCCATGTGGTTGGCTTCCAGCACGTTAAAGAACTACTGCGGGACGAAATCCCGATACTGCGGCGTAAGTTAAGAACGGACCAATGTTAACAACTTGGATTATTAAACACTTTTGACTCGAACACGGTTCCTTATCTCAAATTGATCCGTCCCCCATCGTCCCTGAAAGTTTGTAACATCATCTGTTAAGTGGGTCGTTAATAGCTGGTGGGCTGTTCTTTTCTTGAGCCTGGGCGGGTCCTTTATGAACGAGCAGTAGGAAATACACTTAGAATGAGATTATTGCAATCTGTTGAACAAAGGCTGAAGCGGAAAATAACCACCCTGCTGTTCCATTCAAAATCTCGAGTGCACATCTAGTGAAAATTGTCAAAGCAAAAAAGTTGACTAGCCTGCAGTTCCGAACATTTTAGACTGGTTCCATCTTCTTAAACGATTAGGCTCCCTTTTTTGAATGCATTTGCTGACTGACGAGGTGATTTAAGAACTAGGTATGAAAAATATATTACAGACCAACACTGTGACCACAATGGTAACGCTCTTCCTTGCTGTGAGGTAAATAATAATAATAATAATAATAATAATAATAATAATAATAATAATAATAATAATACCGGGCGAATTGGCCGTGCGGTTAGGAGCGCGCAGCTGTGAGCTTGCATCTGGGAGATAGTGGGTTCGAACCCCACTGTCGGCACCCCTGAAAATGGTTTCCCGTGTTTTACCATTTTCACACCAGGCAAATGCTGAGGCTGTATCTTAATTAAGGCCACAGCCGCTTACTTCCCATTCCTAGGCCTTTCCTATCCCATCGTCGCCATAAGACCTATATGTGTCGGTGCGACGTAAAACGAATAGTAAAATAATAATAATAATAATAATAATAATAATAATAATAATAATAATAATAATAATAATAATAATAATAATAATGTTATTGGTTTTCCGTCCCAGTAACTACTTGTATGGTTTTCGGAGGCGCCAAGGTGTAGAATTTAGTCCCGCAGTAGTTCTTTTATTTGCCAGGAAATCTATCGGCAAGAGCCTGACGTATTTGAGCACCTTCAATTACTACCGGACTGAGCCAGGATCGAAACTGCCAAGTTAGAGTCTGAAGGCAAGCGCCTCAATATGAGGAAAATACAAATGTTCTTGAAATAGATCATAGTCTTCAACAGAAACTGATTTCCCCTCCACCCCATGGCGCAACAGCCCCGATGGGCCATGGCCTACCAAGCGACCGCTGCTCAACCCGAAGGTCTGCAGATTACGAGGTGTCGTGTGGTCAGCACGACGAATCCTCTCGGCCGTTATTCTTGGCTTTCTAGATTAGGGCCACCATCTCAACGTCACATAGCTCCTCAATTGTAATCACGTAGGCTGAGTGGACCTCGAATCAGCACTCACGTACAGGTAAAATCCCTGACCTGGCCGGGAATCGAACCCATGGCATCCGGGTAAGGCGCAGGCACGCTACCCCTACACCACGGGGCCGGCAGAAACTGATTTCAGGTAAAATAAAATGTTTACCGGCTGCATAGCATAGTCTACCACTTAGTTCCGTATCCTCATATTGGGTCGAGGATGGGGTGAGATGAAATTATTCGGCGTTTCTTAGGGTCGGACGGCGCCGAGGAGCTAATGAAGATCAATTTAATGATGGTGAACGAAATTAGGTAACTCGGTAAAAAGAATCTGCTTTGACCTATGAATAGGAACTGTCCCGAAATTTGTCCGGAAATAAAAATGGGAAACCACAGAAAGTCATTATCAGGACAGCCGAGTGCGGGGTTCGAACCCACTTGTCTCCCGAATGCAGAGCTTGGTTTCATACCCGTAACGTGGTAACACAGCTCGGTCCATAGTTGCTCAAGGGCATGGAATCGAGTTCCTTTACTGTACAGCTGATATCAATAGATTTACCCTCCGGCTCCATGTCTAAATGGTTAGCGTGCTGGCCTTTGGTTCAGAGGGTCCCGGGTTCGGTTCCCGGACGGACCAGAGATTTTAACCTTAAATGGTTAATTCCCTTAGCTCGGGGACTGCGTATTGGTGCTGTCCCCAACATCCCTGCAACTCACACACAACACAACACATCACACAATCCTCAACCACAATAATACGCAGTTACCGACACATGGCAGCTGCCGCCCACCCTTATTGGAGGGTCTGCCTTACAAGGGCTGCACTCGGTTAGAAATAGCCACACGAAATTATTATTACTAGATTTGCTTCTGCGTGTTTCTATGGTGGATGGCAGTACGATGGGTCGTGTAGAAATGAAGAGGTGTGAGTTAATACGAACACAAATATCTAGTCCCCGAGCCAGAGGAATTAACCAGAGGCTACCAAATTCCCCAGCACGGCCGGGAAGCGAACCGGGGGCCATACGAACCAAAGACTTCTACGCCGACCATGCAGTCAAGGGGCCGGGTTTTAGTTTATTATTATTATTATTATTATTATTATTATTATTATTATTATTATTATTATTATTATTATTATTGCCGGGCTGAGTGCTTCAGACGGTTGAGGCGCTGGCCTTCTGACTCCAACTTGGCAGGTTCGATTCTGGCTCAGTCCGGTGTTATTTGATGGTGCTCAAATACGTCAGCCTCGTGTCGGTAGATTAACTGGCAAGTACCTCCTGCGAAACTAAATTCCTACACCTCGGCGTCTCCGAAAATCGTAAAAATTAGTTACTGGGACGTAAATCAAATAGCATTATTATTATAATTTCAGGTAGCTTATATCCAACATATACTCTCGAAGTTCGCAGAGCCAATAACCCGCCGTGATTCGGGTCCCGAAATGGAAATGGTAAACACAACTCCTGCAAAAATTATTTCATTTCATTTTGGTGTTACATTGCATATCGCCCTTTCATGTCCTTCCTTTAAAAATATATAATAAATGGTGGCTGTTGGAATATAGATAACCGACCTCGATAGCTGCAGTCGCTAAAGTGCGGTCAGTATCTAGTATTCGGGAGATAGTAGGTTCGAACCCCACTGTCGGCAGCCCTGAAAATGGTTTTTCGTTGTTTCCCATTTTCACACCAGGCAAATGCTGGGGCTGTACCTTCATTAAGGCCACGGCCGCTTCCTTCCCACTCCTAGCCCTTTCCTGTCCCATCGTCGCCATAAGACCTATCTGTGTCGGTGCGACGTAAAGCAAGATAGCAAAGAAAAAAAGGAATATACAGTAGATACATCTAAAATTAATTGCATATATTTATTTATTAATCTACGAAGTTGATTTATGCTTGATCTCTGTCTGGAAAATAGTGTTGACTTCAGACAATTAATTTCGCCTCGTGCTGGGGAACCAGAACAAAACTTCTCAATACTGCGATCATCCTGAAAAAAAAATCTTATCTATCTGCCTTAACAAATCTAAGAGCCATTCTAAATTATTTCTAGTATTTAGTGCAGCTAATTTCAATATAACTCTAGCAGTAGTTCGAAATTTTGATGCGCGTCAAAGTGCTTACGAGTGAAATGAAGCCCTAATTTACTTTGAACAACATCATCGTAGAACAGGTAATGAGATACCTTCATTAGCAGTTGAAATTTGATTTCCTCGCCAAATCAAGTGTTGCGTTGAGAGTGAAATGGTGTGCGTGGTGCTGTAGTATCCTGTTCGTGTGTCACTCTTGTTCGAAATTACGTGATGGTAACGAAAGTTAATGTGGCATTTTTGGACTTCGTGTCACACGATTTTATTAGCTGGTAATCTGGCATATGCATATAGGATTCGAGGACTAGAAGAGTACTCTTCACTATTTACTAACAATTGGTAATAGTGCTACCACCAACCGAGCTCGATAGCTGCAGTCGCTTAATTGCTGCCAGCATCCCGTATTCGGGAGAAAGTGGGTTCGAAACCCCTCGTCGGCAGCCCTGCAGATGGTTTTCAGTCGTTTCCCACTTTCACACCAGGAAAATGCTGGAGCTGTACCTTAATTAAGGCCACGGACGCTTCCTTCCCACTCCTAGCCCTTCCTATCGCATCGTCGCCATAAGACCTATCTGGGTCGGTGCGATGTAAAGCAGCTTGCAATAATAATAATAATAATAATAATAATAATAATAATAATAATAATAATAATAATAATAATAATAATAATAATAATAACACCTCTAACACCTCTGGCAACTGTTAATAAGAATATAGTGTAAAAATAAGGTTCGGCCAAACTTTCAGAGGACGTTTCTCCCACGTAGAAGAAGAAAATATCGATGGCCAGAACGGAAGAGTTACAATTTAAAATCGATGAGTTTAAAGATGTTATCAGATTACATTGTTGCCTCTCAAAAATACACTTGTCACGTATTTGTTGTGAACATTCGTGTATACATGGTTCGTATATCATTTATTATAATCTAGAAAAAATTTCCAGCTCAAAATAACCTTTTCGATTTAAGCAAAGCGGCTAATGTCAGGAGATTGAAGACCATTAGAAGTGCTTCCTGGAGTGAATATATTAGATAGTGTGTTGTAACACTTTCAGAGATTGCAGAGGTCGAATATGTTATACATTGGTGGTAAAATCTCAAAAATGTATTTTTTTTTTGTGCTGAGCCATCGATATGTTTTATGGAAATGGGTCCGGAAACGCTTTTTTCTTTCATATTAGTATTCATTTTCTATAACTCTACATAGTGCATAAATCATGCGAAACATGCAGGAACAGAACGTACCAGCATACCACATGTAATGTTCAACATGCCCTCCATTAGCACTGATACATGCATACGCAATACTCCCTGTACAGCGTATAAGTCAGCGCTTCCACGATTCAGTGCTGTATCAGTTCTGACGGAGGTCTAAAATTTGATACAACCTGTGACAATAAAGTTCAGTGAATGAAGTCAGAACGGTCGATCCGGCAACATTGGCGACACACAACGCTGCACCTGCGTGGCAGCAGGTTTTGACCACTTGCTCCCGACGTTGTTCAGTTGAGCATCGTGTGTGTGCCGTGTAAGACCTGTTTGACACAGTGCGTGTTTAGTGCGTTGGTTCTGAACTGCGAACAGGAACATGAACGACCAACAGATCAATGTACAATTTTGTTTTAAGCTTGGCAAGACCCCAAAGAAAAGCGTGCGATGCTGGTACGTGTTTATGAAGATCAAGCACTGTCATTGAACTGTGTGTACGATTGGTTCGCCCGTTTTCGAGGAGGCCGGGAAAGTGTTTCTGACAACCCCCGTAGCGGAAGACCGGCGACCGCCGTCAGTGACGAAAACATTGAGGAGGTGAGGACTTTAACGATAGGCGATTAACTGTGCGGATGATAGCGGATGAACTGAAGACTAACCGTGAATCTGTGCGGCAAATCGTTACCCAGAAGTTAGAGAAGAGGAAAACATGTCCTCGTCTTGTGCCACATCACTTGACTGACGATCATAAGCAGGCACGTTTAGAGGCTTCACAGGATTTCGTCGAAACGGCGGATGCGACACTAAATTTCTTGAACTATATTGTCACTGAGTATGGAACCCGGTTTCTCAGGTACGACCGTAAAACGAAATGGCAAAGCATGGAATGGCGTTCTCCGGGATCCCCTCGTCGGAAAAAGGTCAGAGCCGAAACGTCACACATCAAAACGATACTCATCACCTTTTTCGATAGTCAAGGCATTATCCACAAAGAATTTCTACCTGAGGGAACGACGTTGAGTGCTGCACGGTACATTAAAATTTTGACCGTTTTATGAAACGTCTACGGGGGGTACGACCCCAGTCCGCATAACAAGGTTCATGTTTTTGTCCATGACAACGCTCGCCCACACAGCCAATATCATCAAACAGTTCATGGCAAAAAAGCGGGTGGTGCAACTTCAACATCCCCCACACTCGCCAGATCTCAATCCTCCAGACTTCTTCCTGTTCTCACGACTCAAACTCGCTTTGAAAGGAAAGAGATTTGACGATATTCCTAACATCCAACGAAACATGACGAGGCTTTTGAACACTATCCCAAAGGAAGCCTTCTTGCAAAGTTTCCAGGACGTGTATCGGCGATCTCAGCAGTGCATAGTTATGGGAGGCGACTATTTCGAAGGACAGTAAGTTCACTGTCGTGCATTTTTCATCTATGTTGATAGTACAGGACTTTTCACCGAACTTCATTGTCACAGGTTGTATTTTCGAACAGCAGTCTTAGACGCAGATGCAACCATCCGATAATTACTCTACATGCGCACTGTAGAAACAAACTTTCTCGGCCCATTCTGCAAACACATCACTATGTCACCTTTCCTGTGCAGAGTGCATTCTGGTAAAGTATTTTTTTAATTTTTTTAATTTTTTTGGGGGGAAATCTGCGGGCCCCTTAACCCCCTGGCCCACCTATCGGGCCCTAACGTTACGCCACTGGCTAATAGTTTTCCAAAATAATACCGCTAGACTATTTTAATTCTGTCCAGGGTCATAAATAACAGCTCGTAGCGATGCTGTGTGTTTTGTGTAGGTACAGGTGGGAGGGGCAGTGACAGGGTAGTAGAGCAAATTTGGTCCTACCTGTATTTGATTTCTTCCAGTTTGGTTACACCGGGGTTCATCTTGATTCAGCTCATACACACTTTAAAGCGACTTCGGAACTCAATGAATTAATGAGTGCTTTGAGAAAATTATAGCTAAGTGATTGTCATCAAATCTACACACTCTGAAAAATGAACTTCATTTAGAAACTTGAGTGTTTTCTGCTTCTAGTGTCGTATTCCAGTGTTACAATTCCTTGATTTGCAGGTATATTCTGCCGTATATAGAATATCCTTCGCATTTAATCCATTCATATCCATTTGATCCATTATAGCCCACAGCATCTACACATTTTGTGGGGATTTATTTACCCTACTGATGTTATAACAATCACATTATATTTTTGTTTTCGTCAGAATGTTAAACCGTTCCCGTGTCCGTTCAGTACGTTCATTGGACGGCCTTATTGAACTGAATAAAAGGCCGTTTTTAAAACTAAATTAATGACACGGAACGAAAGCTTGAAGCACGCTCCTTTTTATGGCGGTATTTGTACTCTAACTTCCGTTGAAGAGATGTTTTGTTGAGGCATAAGGTTGGTAGTATCATGCTTCACATTCCAAAGTGAACTATCTAAAGAAAGAAAGTGGTTCGTTCTTATTCTCTTGCCCATACATAGTATCTTATGAGGCTTAGTCTCAATCCGGATAAACCTCAATGGTCTCGAATCGTTCTACTAAAATTCGTCCCACCAGTGCATCGCCTCTCTTATGACGGACTGAAAGAATCATCAGGATTACGTGAGAGAAGATGATGAACAAGTTAATGCAGATTAACCTGAGATTCAGTGACAGAACAAGGTTGAGTTTTCTGTGTTTCGTAACATTACTGAACATAATTCATTAATGCTATGAAATGTTTCATTTTTGTTTGACCAGTAGGCTAATCACTTTGTCGCCCGTCGGACCCGGGTTCGATTCCCGGCCGGGTCAGCTGCTTTAATTGTATCCCTGGCCTGGGGACTGGGTATTTGTGTCGTCCTTAAGGTTCCTCTCCTCACATTCAACACTCTACACTTCTGCAATTCCAAATTACACGCAGGTTCATATCATAGGTGCAAATAGGAGCAAAAGAAAAAATATCATTTAAAAAAGGCTAATCACTTGTAGTTTTCGTTGCATTCATAGTGCAATATCAATACGTAACTCTTATATTAACGGTTAATTTTTAATGGCCATTACTTACTCAGAAGTTTTGTAAAATTTATGTTACTTTATTAATGAAATGCTGAAGGTCAGGATCAGAAATACAGAAATCATAAAGGAATTATTATCAAACGTTACTTTCTTATTATTTGCAAAGTGCTCCAAAAGTTCTGGTGATTTTAAAAGTAAGTAAATATTTCTTTTGCTACTAGAGCCTTACAATGGATTCATACTGTTAGTAAATAAGTTATGTATTCTCAGTCTTCCTCGAAATCATGTTAATGTCACTTGGTGCTCGTTAGCGTAAGACCATCCAGGTGCGCTTAGTGTTCTCTTCGTGAGCCTTCCACGCGATAAAGGAGGTGACAGTGGCTCTCCGAAGATGATTGGCATCTGGATGGGAACGCCGGCAATTTCTTTTTATTGCTGCTACGCTTGGCTTAGACATCAGTCACTCGTGGTTTCCTTGCATTGCCGGATCCGGGCGTAATCTACATCTTTGTGAAAAAGGAAAACTATTTCACGAGTATCTCAAAATAGGCCAGCACCTCTTATTTAATGGAGTCCTCTGAATGTGGCATTTTACTTACGGTGTACTAAGAGTTACTTATTGACCAATTTCAGTGATTGAAGATGTTTTCCACTTTAACATATGTGGTGTATTTAATAATGGAATAGTAATTGTAATGAGTCACCCCACTTTACTATATTCACGAACTGATTGAATGGAGATGCGATACTTCATTTACTTGTTAGAATTCCAGTTTTTTGCCACTTAACTTGCAAGAATCTACACCAAAAAAGGAGCAGAGATCGGGAAGTCTCGTTTGCGAAAGGTAAGAAGTAACGCCATCTGTCTGCGAAGAAACATGCGGCCGGATTCAGAGATGTGTAAGTCTGTTTTGGGAAACGGCTCGCAAAAGACAGTTGCAAGATTTTTTGTGATCCGCCTTTTGGCTGATTGCACGATTCATTTGAGTTCTTCGGATTTATCGAACAGTAAATATATTTTAAGTTCGAGATCGAAGTTCTTATTATCGGCTCCTTCAAAGCAAGGAAAAGCATCTTCAGGGCTGCCGACACCATCTCCCAAATGCAGGCACTCGGCTACGGGACCCAAACCGTCCGGTAGTGATCTATTCTGCCCAGTATTGTTCAGTATTTGAACCTGAATGTTAGGGAAAGCATTTTTAGAGGTTATTTCTTGCAGTAGTGATATTAAGCGAAATTATTGCCCGAGATTTACGGCCGGATACTCTTCCTGACGTCAATCTTGCTTGTATTTTAATTTTTCTCAACTTTTAATCCACTTTTTAATGTTTTCGTGAAAACACTGTAAAATGCGAATTTCATTCAAAATGCGAAATTTACACAAGAGCAATTTATATATATGAAATCGACGATATTGTTCGAATTGAACTGTGCTTATATGTTTCATTCTTCTGCTGGATACTTTGAGAGGAGGCGTTTGTGTCCGCCTTGGACTGTCTGCAAATGCTGTTGGCTGTTAGCTCAGTTACCCAGAGTTTGCCCAAGGAGCTCTGCAGTTTATTTTGTGGTCCTACAAAGATTATTATACATGATGATTTTTTTTCAGTAAATAACACAATTTCATTGTAAGTAATATGCGATCACGAAAATTTTCATGACGTTCCTTAATTTACATCAACAGTGTCACTGATTCGTACACATGACCTAAATTAACGTTATTTTTGTTATTCTGATTTTACATCAGTTTTCTTAAGTTATATTTTAACCTACATCCATTTTTAAAGTGTAGAGTTTTATAATAGTTCATGTAATTTGTATTTCTATTAGCTCCGTGTAAATGCGTTTTTAATTTCACAGTGATATCTATCTAGAGACAATACCTAGGTCTATTTATAAGAATTAATACAAATTCTATGTTTCTCTTCCAAACAACATGGAAAACGAAATTACAAAGGTATAAACGATACAAAATATTTGCATTCGGTAGAAGGTGTTCGAAACCCACTGTGTTTTTCAGTGGTTTCGCATTTTCACACCACCCTCTGTGGGTGGGGGACGGAGATGAAGTTTACACTTACGGTATCCCCTGCCTGTCGTAAGTGGCGACTAAAAGGGGCCCAAGGGGCTCTCAACTTGGGAGTGTGCGTTGGCGACCACGGGGCCCTTAGCTGAGTCCTGGCATTGCTTCCACTTACTTGTGCCAGACTACTCACTTTCGTCTATCCCAGGGATTCCCAACCTGGGGGGCGCGGCCCCCTAGGGGGTCTTGGGGCTTTATCAGGGAGGGGCGTGAAGTGATTTCCGAATTAATTTTTTAAACTCGAATATTACAATTTTATGTAATAAACATTTGTCGAATCTCTCCAAGTGATTGTCGCGCCAAGGCGCTGTTAGTTGCCAACTGTCGGCACAAACCTCTGCGGAGCCGCGAGGTTGGATGTGAAATAAGGAATTTGCTGTGTTGTGAGGAGCAAAATGAAGCATGAGAGCAGGTGCGGGAACAAGACCACTCAACTTTGTGGACCTACTTGCGTGAAAGTAAACTATGACCATATGCGACAAGTTTCAACTCATCAACGATGTAGTAGTTGCTTTCATTTTCCAGTATTATTGTTACATACTGTGCAAGGTTTTTCTCATAAAATATATTACATGAAGGAGGTACTCGTATAAGTGCCGGTATTATATCAAATTGAACTAGCAGCGAGAACAACAGGAGGTAAGGCAATAGTAGTAGGCTAAATTATAATAAATTTATTTAATAAAACATGTTAGGCTTTCAAGGCTAGCGTGAAATTATATGTAGGCCTACTGGTATTTTGGGCTACAACTAATTAATGTTTAACCACAGCAATTAATGAAACAGTGACATTTTCTCACCAAAGATCTTAACTGGCAATAAGTTACTACAGTCAGGAGTCGACATTAACTCTGAAGAACAAAGAATATCGGAGTTTCAGAAGCAACATATGAAGTGGAAGTTCCTCCTTCCTTCTCACTCTGCGGCATATAGACTCGTTCTGTGGGTATCTCGTCCTCGAATGCCCTGTTCCCACCCCTACACATTCTTATTCTTCCCTTGCAGTCAAATTGGCGGGAGCTACATAGCACAACTGTCCTATCAGAGATGGCGCAGTAATGGCCACGACAACACATCGCCGATATACCATCAGTGGCCAGGCCCTTCGACTGCTAATTCTGTGCCTCGTATACTTTCGCAGTGGACGTGTTTGTCAAGTTGTTTATTGTGAGTGTTGTGTATGCTTCGCTGTAACAGTGCGACTGTGTGAATTGTGTTATTTAATATTGTGACTTTAAAAAATTGATAACGATGTCCAAGAAGAGACTGTACAATGTTGACTACATTAAATATGGCTTCACAGTCGTTGAACGGAACGGAGTACACAACCTCAATGCGTAATCTGCCACTGTATTCTGAGTAACGATGTGATGAGGCCTGTGAGTTTGGAGAGACATTTAAACACGAATCATTTGGGCTTAAAAGACAAACCCACAGAATTTTTCGCAACTAAACTCAACTCACTAAAACGTATGAAATTAGATTCATCGGCTACTTTTAACCAAGAAAATGAGAAAGCAGTGCAAGCATCACATGAGCTAGCTCTTCTGATTGCCAAAAATAAAAAAGCACACACAATTGGGGAAACATTAGTAAAGCCATGGATGTTATAAGCAGTAAATATAGTTTTGGGTGAAGGGAGTGGGCAGAAATTGTCTAAAATTTCTCTTTCTGATAACACAGTGAAGTACAGACTCCAAGAACTGTCAGAAGACATTAAAATGCAAATTTTGGAGAAGGTGAAAGCATCTCCAGTGTTTTCAATTCAGTGTGATGAAACAACCGATGTGGCCCATTGTTGTCAACTGATGTCAACGATGCGATGAGGTCTGTGCGGTTGGAGAGCCATTTAAACACGAATCATTCAGGGTTAAAAGACAAACCACCGAGCTCGATAGCTGCAGTCGCTTAAGTGCGGCCAGTATCCAGTATTCGGGAGATAGTAGGTTCGAACCCCACTGTCGGCAGCCCTGAAAATGGTTTTCCGTGGTTTCCCGTTTTCACACCAGGCAAATGCTGGGGCTGTACCTTAATTAAAGCCACGGCCGCTTCCTTCCCACTCCTAGCCCTTCCCTGTCCCATCGTCGCCATAAGACCTATCTGTGTCGGTGCGACGTAAAGCAACTAGCAAAAAAAAAAAAAAGAAAGACAAACCCACAGAATTTTTCGCAACTAAACTAGTAGCGAGAACAACAGGAGATAAGGCAATAATAGAAGGCTAAATTATAATAAATTTACTTAATGCAACATGTTAGGCTTTCAAGGCTAGCGTGAAATTCTATGTAGGCCTACTGGTATTTTCGGCTACTACTAATTAATTTTTAACCACAGCAATTAATGAAACAGTGATTTGTCGACAGTGGAATTTTAAGAGAAGAAATGTTATTCTCCCAATGTTTGAAAACAACTTCGAAAGCTTGTGATGTGATTTCTGCCATCGATAGTTTTTTTCCAAGAATATGGACTTTCCTGGGAAAATATAGTGGGTGTATGTACGGATGGTGCACCTGCTATGATTGGGTCACTTTCTGGGTTTCTCAAATTGGCCAAAGATAAAAATTCCAAACATCATGGGAACTCATTGTATAATTCACAGCCAGGCAGGCAGGCCAAAACCTTGCCCCAAGATTTTAGTAACACTCTAAAGGTCGCTATAAGGATTGTGAACTCTGTGAAGACAAGTTCTTTACAGACAAGATTGTTTGAAGCACTTTGTGTTGACCTTCAAGCCGATCACAAAACTCTTCCACACAGATGTTCGCTGGCTATCAAAAGGGAACATGTTCTCTCAGTGTTTGAATTTAAGTCGGAAGTTGAATATTTTCTTCTTGGTGAAGGTATGAACGATCTGTATGAAGTGTTTATTGATGCGAATTTTATCGTCTCATTGGCATATCTTTGCGACTTTTTTGAATCTTTGAACAGTTTGCCGGAAAATGAACGTGACCGTAATAAAATTAAGGTGCAAATTCAGTCACATTTGGATTCCCTGGCCCAAAAATTCATTTTCTACTTTCTGATATCTCGTCAGATGAATTGTCTTGGATGTTAACAAGAAATCCGTTTGCCATTGACTTTGAAGCACTGCCAGCACAACTTCAAGAAGAAGCCATATATTTGAAGTGTGATTCAAAGCTAAAAGATGATTACAAAATATTAGAATTGGGCAACTTTTGGGTAAACTGTCTTGCAGTGTATCCTGAAATAGCCAAAGTAGCATTGCGTGTCATTGTCCCATTTTCAACGAAATATTTATGCGAGTTAGAATTTTCAACGCTGAGTGTCATAAAAACAAAGCAGCGCTGTCGGCTTGATGTTGCAAGTGATTTCCGCGGTGCTCTGTCAAATATCAAACCAAACATACCGAATCCTACCAAAAGAAAACAGTGTCAACCCTCTCACTGAGATTTGTTGACTAATTTAAGGATTTATTGTAAAAGTGTATTCTTTGTATTGTGCTAAAATGAAGTTAGTACGTCATAGATATAAAGCGCGGACTTCATGTTATTTTGTCATAAATAATTGAATAATGGAATAATTCATAATGTAGTGTCTTTAGGTTAGGTCCATATCCTCCACGTCAGTTTATCGGAGAGGTTATAGAAGCGATGGGGGTAGGGGGGCGCAATGACCACCCGTATCTGAAAAGGGGGGCGTCAGCTGGTAAAGGTTCGGAACCACTGGTCTATCCTGTCCGACCTCCCTTAGTCAACTCTTGTTCCTTTCCGACCCCGACGGTATTAGAGCATTCGAGGCCTAGGGAGTCTTTCATTTTCACGCCCTTCGTGGCCCTTGCCTTTCTTCGTCCGTTACTTCATTTTTCGAATGACGGATCCATTCTTTTTTCTTTTTCCTCTCTGTCTACCCCTGTGGGTGGGGATGCAAACGAAAAATACACCCACGGTATCCCCTGCCTGTCGTGAGAGGCGACTGAAAGGGGCGACCAAGGAATGATTGTATTAGTACCATGAAACTACAGTACTTTTGATTAGTACCATCTTGCGGGGAATAACATGGGTCGCCTTTACTTGCGAGTAGTACCCCTATATTAGGTACACCAGAGGTTTGTGATTAGTAGCAGCAGAAAGTGGTTCACTGTGGGTTTCCAGTACCCGTGATTAGTATCATTGTGAGAAACACCACGGGTCTGGGCGTTGCCTGTGATGAGTACCACTATATGAGCGACACCATGGGTCTGCGTTGTCTGTGATTAGTACCCACCTGAGGAACACCACGGGAATACCGGCGTCCGCGATTAATACACGTAGGTGAGGAACACCATCGATTTGCGTTGCTATGAGTGGCGCCATTATGTGAGAAACACAATGGTCTGCGTTACCTGTGCGACGTACAATACTTGTGAGTAGTACCATAATGTGTGGAACACCGTGAGTCTACGCTACTTTTGATTAGTACCCCAACATGACAGCTACCATGGTTCTACTTTACTAGCGATACGTATCATTATGAGGATCCGTTGACCTGGATTTTGGACCCCGTTAGACAACAAGCATCCTCGATTCATGATTGTGCTTTAGAAGTTGTCCCTTGGTCAGTAATACTATTTTTATGATAGTTTTTGGGTCTGATCCACTGATAGTTTTAAATGCATATCCATCCATTCTTTCTTCATGACATTTTTTATTCTGGTCATTGGATGATTTTGAACTTTCAATTTGTCATTACATTTCGTACCATTAGGGGCCGATGACCTAGATGTTAGGCCCCTTTAAACAACAAGCATCATCATCATCATCAGGAGCAGCAGCATTTTCACACCAGGCAAATGCTGAGGTTGTACCTTCATTAAAGACACGGATGCTTCCTTCCCAGCCATAACCCATTTCTATCCCATCGGCGTGACGTTGAGACAGTAGCAAACGAAAAAACAAAAATAATGTTAAATGTACAACTGTAAATGATAAATTTATAAATCAAAATGCTAAATTTTCGATTTCTAAACGCTACAAATCAGCACCCCTAGGCCTCCTTCTTCTTCTTCCTCGGATGTTGTTCCGGATTTAATGGAGTCGGCACGTGACGTGGATTTTGCCCAGTATGACGGCTGGATACCCTTCCTGTGTGGAAGAGTGTGCATTTTTCTGTAGTGATTGGTAATGTGGTGTATTCTGCGAAATCTGAATTAATGCCCTATCACCACTGTAGCTCCACAAATGAATTCAAAATAACATTGATCAAAAAAACCGAAAGCTTCAAGAATTTCCAGCACTTGATTGCCCACATACTTCAGACTGAAAGACTCCCTGTATTTCAAGAAAAGTACGAACTTCTTACATTTACACCTTCCATATTCATCTTATCATGCTTCATTAGTAACAGTGTTTCCATCCATCAACGTTTATCACCTTTTCTCAATACCACATGACCCAATTTTTTTCATATTTATACTGACGGATCTAAGACCAGAACAGGCGTGGGTTATGCATTGTTCTGTGTTGCATCTCGAGTGTCAAGAAAATACTTCTTACCTCCAAAGACGTCTGTCGTTACTGTAAAAAGTTTAGCTATCCATTCAGCCATTAGCTCTGGAATTCGTCACGTCCGTAAAATTCTAATACTTTCTGGTTCACAATGTGCCCTTAAAATGCTGCAAAATTCTCGTTGGGACCTGTCTACTCATCAGTATGTATGAGGCATTTTGAACTTAATCTGTACCGCCCAGAATGCAGCTCAAGAATACATCAGCCATGGATTAAAGGCCACGCTGGTATAACGATGAACGACATAGTAGACCAACTAGCGAAAGAGGCCACAAGATGTGAACTTCACCTTTACAGATATTTACCATATTCTGATTTCCTACCCACGATCAAAAACAGATCTACAGGGGAATGGTCTGAGTACTGGAAAATGTCACAGCTTACAAGAGGAAAGCACGATGTTAAAATTCAGCCCACCATAACAACTACAAAAAATTGAAACTTACTCGCAGACACCTTTCATCTTTAATAAGAATGCGTCTGGGTCATGGATGCTATCCGAGTCATCTACACAAGATCAAAGTCATAGACAGCCCTCACTGCCTCGAAGACCCTGGAGAAATAGCCGACTTGAACCACAACATACTGTCATGTGAGAAGTACTGCAGCAACAGAGCAATCTGTACTCTTCTTTAGTGGAGTTAAATATCCCATTGCCAACTTCAATTGCCATCCTGTTATCAAACCTAACTCCACAATTATGCGCTGTAATTTGCCAATATGTATCAGACTGTAATATTAATTTATAAGTTATGACTTTTTCAACCACGAAAGGTATGTACCATAAATGTCTCTCACTGTGTAAATGGTCTTCCGAGGCCTAACGCCATTAGTAGTATTAAACAAACAAAATGAATGCAAGCAAATTAAGCATCGTCTTAATATACATCAGCATGTATATAGAATCTGACTGAACCAGGATCGAACCTTTGAAGTTGGGTTCAGCCTTGGATTGCCCGTTTGATACGAGACAAAACCGCCTGAAAACAACTTTTTGGAACTCATTGGTTACTCAGACAGTAAATTGGCCTCCTGATAGAAGAAATACAATCTGAGATAAACGCGAAAACGATCCCTGTGGATGATAAGGTTAATAGCGAATCCGAGCCAGCATAGGAAACTGTATGGAGACAGGAAAGTCCCACACTTTTCCTTCTTTACCCTCTATCGATATAGTTGGTATAAGTGAAGTACGTTGGTAGAAAGAGCAGTTCTTTTGGTCAGGCGACTACAGAATTATCAACACAATATCAAACGGAGGAAATGCCGGAGTTGGTTTAATAATGAATAAGGAAATGGGCCAGCGGTTAAGCTACTATGGCCAGCATAGCTGTTCGCAGAGAGAGTCTGCCTTCAAGATAATCCAACCTACATCCGTTGAATACTCTTCGAGGTATTTCCAACTGCTATTTTTAAGAACATTCGTAAAACACGCATCTATATTACCAGCTAAGCGGAGAATATGACTATCTCTAGCGCTGTGGAGAATCTTTCTAATCTGACCATGTCCAGCCTTAACACACTGAAGTTATACCCGCTTCAATTTCGTTCGAACATTAGTATTCGTTTAAATATTTAGACTTGCCGTGTTGTGTTTCGTTGTAAGGTGGGATCCTTGTGCTTTTAGCCGAGTCCGAGAGACCACTGACTCACTGTTAGATCAACAGTTGCTTCTCTTGGTATACAGAGCAAGAGTACCAACATTTCAAACATGTCTCTGCGTGGCTTCTGGTTTGTTTACAAGTCTCTTCTGCACCTGACAGTTGTGTCCAAATACCTCTTCCCATGATGTGTGCTAGCCCTAGCCAGTTGCGTCGCATATTACTCTGTGTTCTGCAAGGACTCGAAGCTAGTTTATACACTCCTCACATTTGATCTCCGTGAAATCCACCTATCGTCTGTCCACCTAACATTACTTTGATATCCTTCCTGATAGAGATACAAGGAATTTATAACAATAATTAACTCATCATTTGTGAGTTAATAGATGAGCATATCAGTCAGTCAACGAATCGATCATTCAGCTAATCAATTACACGTGGTATGATGACCCTTTAAAACAGCGATCATCATTAATTAATCTACGATATGGTTGCTGTCGTTACTTTATGGTGGGAGCATGGACGTATATATTTGTAAAAGAACTGGGTCAGGAGTTAGAAAGAGTCTGTGAGGTATGGTACCGGGATTCGCTCAAAGTTGAAAATGAAACCCACGGAATATCACTGGCGAACTGGCTGAGGGTGGGGTACGAAATGGGATTTTCTTGCAGATATCAAAAATCTGAACATATCCCGTTCACACCCTCGTACCTTCCTTTACAGAGAGCTAGGAAACCGTCGGTTATTCACTGTTAGGAGAAGAACGAAGACAATGTCCAAGATGATGTCTGTTTGGACTGTGACAAGTAAAACAGGAGTTCGTTTTCGACATTTGCCTGCCCCATATTAAGGTTCCCAAATATAGAAATTGTCTCGCCTGATTCAGTTATGGCGATTGAGAATTAGAAGTGTGTGTATGGAGGGGGGGGGGGCGCAAAAGAAATACAGACAAGAAAATGTACTTGTATTTGATAATAATTAAATTAAATAAAGGAGCGAATTAGCTGATAAGAAAACGGGGATTATTCAATTTGTTTTTTTAAATAATTCCCTTAATTCATAGTATCAGGTGTCTAAAATGGAATTAAAACATAATATTTTTTGCACAAACTGGAGGGGTGACTGCCCCTCTCGCCCTCCCCCAACTAATTACCGCCACTGGCCTGGGCCTGCTTAGTTGGAAGAATTTCCTAATACACTAGTGTCCAAACTTTAAGTATATTCATCAAACGAGGCCATACCGCCTGATAGGAATGTCAGACGAATTGCTGAACAAACAGAAGCTGAAGCACACATCATATATCACACAACTGGTCCGAAAAAAAAAGAAAGCAGTGTCAGAAAGGTTCTGATAGCTAAGGTGAAGCTTTGACAACAAGTAACAAAACTTGGCAATGTCTTCCAAAAACAAAATGCTGTTAATAGCGTGTGTGGTTACCCCTAACGGCCACACATGCTTCGCAGCGACGTGGCATGCTCTCTATAAGATGTCCAAGACCTCTTGTGGCAGTCGATCCCATTCCCCCGAAAGGGCAATGCGAAGGTCTTGGAGGGTCCTTGTTGGTGGCCGGTGGGATGCAATTCGCCTCCCAAATTCGTTTCAGGCATGGTCTATAGGATTCAGATCCGCAGACCTCGCTGGCCAGTCCATGCGATGAATATCTTCCCCAGTCAGAAATTCATCCACCAGAGCAGCGCGGTGCGGTCGGGCATTATCGTCTATTAAGAGGAAGTCTGGACCAACCGCACCTCTGGTCTCGGTACCTCATCCCTGTATCTCCGAGGGTTAACAGTGTTCCTCGGACCACCCGTGCAGATGTGTAGGTCCGTACGGCCATTTACATGATGCCGCTCGACTCATGACGCCACCACCACCATACTGGTCCCGTTCCACGATGTTCCTGTGGTTGTATCGGCTACCCGGTTCTCTCTGATTAATGTGCGACGGGAATAACTCTGCAAACTGAAGCGGGATTCATCTGTGAAGAGCACATGCCTCCATTCATTCATGGTCCAGTTTCGATGTTGACGGCTGCACAGTAAACGGGTCCGTCTCTGTGCGGGAGTGAGCGGGACGCACACCACTGGACGTCGGGAAAAACAGCTTTGCTGTTCTGAGCCTCCGGTGCACAGTTTGCCGGGAAATGGCAATCCCTGAGACGGCTGCAAGCCCTGCGACAATATTGTCTTGTAGGTGCACTCCGATTTCGTTGGACGGTTAAGGCCAGATATCGGTCCTGCTGTGGGGTGCTTACCCTTGATCGACCTGGTACTGGCCTACGACTAACACTTCCTGTGTCTCGAAATCGTTTCCAAAGTCTGGAAATGACACTTTGTGGCACATTCAAGGATACGGCGACTTCGGCCTGTGTTTGGCCTGCTTCCAGGCGGCCAAGTATTCTACCCTCCAAAACGGGGTCCAGATGGCGTCCATTATGTTGTCACGTTCACCACGAGGCTACACTCCGCACACTATAACAGGGAAAACACGACTGAGGGAATATGGGGCGCAGGCACTGGCTGTGTTTACCTTGCGGTTACGCCGCTAGTCAAAGCAGAACACACTCCTTTCCTAAACAGAGAGAACACGTAAGGTTGGTAGGTGCATATGCCGTGCGATTTGGGGTGTATTTCCTGTTGCCCTGCTTACTCGCAACTTATGCTTAACGTTTGGACACTGCTGTACATTAGATGCCAACCTTGTGAAAGGCCGTGAAATTCAACGTCTGTTGAATTCCTAAATAATTTAAGTGTTAAATTTGGTTAAACATGTTTTACGGACTCTTCTTTATTTTTGTGCTTCCTTTGTTTTCTAAAACCTCTATGATATCTACTTTGTATACTGCATGTATCAAAAATACAAATAGGTACAATAAAAAATACCCTCTCCCGGATTTGTGGTTTCCGAGGTTATGAAAAATGGCGTATGCCTTTTATTGCCCGGAGTGTCCGAGAACTTCCGAGATTATAGGAGACGGGTATTAGCTATAAAAAAGTCCAGAGTTACGTATTTTATGGTCCATTTTTGAGTGAGAAACTGGGCGTCACCTGATGGGGACATCTTCATTGGGATAATCACGTTAACGAGGTTGTAAATAAAGCGGTGGTGGTGATTACAGTTTTTTTTTTTTTTTTTTTTGCTAGTTGCTTTGCGTCGCACTGACACAGATAGGTTTTATGGCGACGATGGGACAGGAAAGGCCTAGGAATGGGAAGGAAGCGGCCATGGCCTGCATTAAGGTACAGCCCCAGCATTTTCCTGGTGTGAAAATGGGAAAATAACGGAAAACTATCTTCAGGGCTGCCGACAGTGGGGTTCGAAACCACTATCTCCCGGGTGCGAGCTCACAGCTGTGCGCTCCTAACCGCACGGCCAACTCGCCCGGTGAATATTGTTTTAGTAGGAGACTACGGATCTCTTCATATCGTTATGAGAGTAGCTAGGGGTTGTAGCAAAGATGTAAAGACTGAGCGAGTGACTCTATAGTTTGGGTCACAAATTTGTCAGGTTGCATTCGGAAGATAGTGGGTTCAAACCCCACTGTCGGCAGCCCTGAAAATGGTTTTCCTTTTTGTTTCCCATTTTCACACCAGGCAAATGCTGGGGCTCAACCTTAATTAAGGCCACGGCCGTTTCCTTCCCACTCCTAACCATTTCCTCTCCCATTGTCGCCATAGGACTTACCTGTGTCTGTGAGACGTAAACCAAATAGTAAAAGATGTAAAGGAGAGAGCGTATGAGTCATTAGTAAGACCCCAGTTAGAGTATGGCTCCAGCGTATGAAACCCTCACCAGGATTACTTGATTCGAGAACCGGAAAAAAAAGTCCAAAGGAAAGTAGCCGGTTTCGTTCTTGGTGATTTCCAACAAAAGAGTAGTGTTACGCAAATGTCGCAAACTCTGAGCTGGGAAGACTTGCGAGTAAGGAGAGTTGCTCCACTAAGCGGTATGTTACGAGCTGTGAGTAGAGAGATGGCGTGGATTGACGTTAGTAGACGAATAAGCATGAACGGAATTTTTGAAGTAGTGATATAAAGTCGGAATTCAGGAAGGCACATTGGCGGCAATGTTCGTTTACAGAAACAGGAATTAGGAATTGGAATAAAATGTAACAAGGGAGATGTTTGATCAATTTCCATGCGCTTTGAAATATTTTAAGGAAATTACAGGTAAATATTTGATAGGGAATATGCCATGTGGAAAATTTGTTGTAATTGACTTATTTATTTATTTATTTATTTATTTATTTATTTATTTATTTATTTATTTATTTATTTATTTATTTATTTATTTATTTATTTATTTCCAAGGTCCCATGAGCTAACGCTCGTATTGGGACAGTACATTAAAGAGCTGGCACAGTTACAATATTAAAGACAAATTGAATAGATCTGATCAATATTTATAATAATTTAAATCTATTATACAACATTTTTTATTGATGCAATTAATTCCATACTTCACTGCGTTAATTATCGGGACATGTATGTTTCCAGATTGCCGTGTTGCATGTTCATGAATAGATGAATTACTGATGAATTTGAGTTTTTATTTTCCCCCGAGCCAAACTATGTTTAATTTTGAAGGCAAGTGTTACCAAAGAGTATGTAATAGACAACTTAACCGGAGGAATGACTGTTGGTATGTATGTTTCTTGCCTGGACGTTAAGATTGGGAAAACTATGAAGGGATATGAGTGCTTTATTTTGAAGAATTCTGCTATTTGAACTACGGAAGCTGAGTTCGAAGACATTCTCTGACGATGCTGCGGGTCATAAAGATAATAAATACAAGGTTGTTAAGCATGCGGCGATTAGTGAATGGTTACATAGAATATTTAGTTTGAAAGGACCTATTTTCTGGCATTTGAAGAGATAGGGAATTATCGCCGAAGATAGAATTTTATTCCCTCTAAACGTAAATACGTATTTAACGACGGAAGGTGCCATGCTAATTGTTCTGCATGACGAGATGTGTTTATTAACGGATCGTCTTGGAGGTCTCTTTTGTTATTTCTCCCCGGGGGAGTCGCGCGCACCCAAGCTACTTTATGCGTGGTCGGTGTAGCATTGCAATGCTCGGAAATGCCAGTTTGAACGATAGATGGCAGCACACACGTCGCACTTGACAAATGACTCTCGATAAAACATGGCCTGTGACGTGGAGAGCTCGGGTCGTTTGTAAACAGCGAACAGCTGCAAGCGACAATATTTTAACAGAGCAACACTTGCGGATTGGAATAGACAAGTTTAAACGGCAAATGCTTTATTCGCAATTGCAGCCACCACTAGACACACACACACACACACACACACACACACACACACACACACACGCGCGCACACACACACACACACACACACACACACACACACACACACACACACACACACACACAGAATGACCTAGCATTTGCATTTCAACAATGTCAATTGAATGCATGAAATTTAGGCATTGAAAGTGAAGTGTATAATTGAGATATTAAAAAAAAAACGTATGCTGGCTGCAAATGGGCAAGTTCAACTCTTGTCAAGGAAATAATCCACCGCGGCGTGTTGCTGATGGAGTGATATGGAGTGCGGTATGGGCGGGAGTTTGAAGGATACCAATCTGTCAGCGCAGATCTACTGGAGTAGGAATTTACTTCAGACAAAGTTACCCTACCACGCATTTTCAATAGAAGTATACTTTTGAGAAAGTATTTGGCCGTGGGAAATTTATGTGCAAAACAATATTACAACATGATCAGCAATCGGGAAAGTAACTTCTTGTGAATATAATAATAATAATAATAATAATAATAATAATAATAATAATAATAATAATTCAAGAAAACAGTTTGGAAAAATCCTCTGTAGAAGAAAGGATACACGAGATGGAAAGAGCATACGTAGGGGCATGATTTTTTCCGCAACAGTTTATGTTCAATGTCGCGAAAAGGAAACTATTTTTCGCCTTATTTTTGCGAAATAGGGATGACCCCATCGCTTTAATTTCTCTTTTATCATATCCTAAGTTTAATCATAAAAAGTTTTAATTCGTCAGATGTATGAATTAGTTATGTGAGAGATAGATAAATAAGGAGAAACAATATTGATGATTATTCATGATTCCTTATGTAATCTTCAATAATACTATAATATAGGCTTAATCAAGATTGCATAACAAATTGCCCTTTCACTCTACATGGCCGTAGCTTTCATCCTTGTACGGCCATACCATTAAGGTATTTTCTAGTATACTGATACGAAGAGATACTTCTGTCGAAACGAGAAATCCTCAGTCTGTCTTCTGTTTCCCTTCACATAGGCCTGCATGATATTCTATTGAATTTTCGCACTTGTCGCAAATTAAGTACGATAAATTTTGCTGTAATTTGCGAGAAGAGAATCACTGATTTCTTAACCAGAATCATATCATTCTTTATACTCGACGATGCCGAAATGTAAATATTATATGCCAGAAAACTGAATCTTAATGAGGCTCATTATAGTTCAAGTTTCTTTATGTTACAGGTTCTCCACCAATCAGAGTTCATATATTCATTATGATACAACTGTTTGACCAATTAGGTAAGGATAGCACCGCACCTGCGCTCAACGCACTAGCTTCGCACTTTTTCAAAATCAGACATGTCGGACGTATATTAATGCACCTTCTACTTCCAGTATTCCACAACCACACGGCACATTCCCGCAAATTCACTTCACCAACTGTACAATAAACAATTTGTGTTTGCAATAAGGCTAGGTTATGATAACCTTCTATCATAGCTTTGAAAACGTATGGCATTGTCAAGGTCTCTGATCCACTCACGGAAAATCAATAATCCAGCGCATGCGCTCTGCTCAGTTAACTCAACTGTCAAGCGACATCTCGAGAGAAATGTATGAATATATAAAAATAGGATTATAATTATCGTCGAGCATAAACAGTCGTATGCAACTCGCCTATAATGCTAATTAAGACACCCGTGTGGAAATTATAAAACTGGTGTCTTAATTATTGCCATTATAGGCTTGTTACATAATGTACTATTATGATATCCCAAAATAGCTTCAAAATATTTGTTATAGCGTTTATCGTTAATGCGAAAAATAACGCATATAACTTGGAATACCTGTAATAAACGTTTATATCTAAAAACCAAAAAATACAACGTAATAAATAATGTCATTTTTTACATCGCACTAACTACTTTTTTAGTTTTCAGAGCCCCCAACGTGCCGGAATTTAGTCCCGCAGGAGATCTTTTACGTGCCATTAAATTTACCGACACGAGGCTGGCGTATTTGAGCTTTCAAAATACAACACTACAATGCCTATACGCGAGTGAATGTCTAGGACTGAATTACAAGATGAATAAATCAGAAGTACTGGGAAGAAAAATTATACGGAAACTAGTCGGTCCGCTAAGAACTAGAGAACTCTGGAAATCAAGATGTAATGATGAAATATATCTGAACATAGAAAACATAACAGAAACAATGTGGAAGAGGCGATTGATATTTTTTGGAATTTATACTGAATGGACGAAAACAAGTTAACCGAACAGTTCTTCAAATATCTTTGAAAGAAGAAGACAACAACCTTGATTCATGAAGTCATGAAAGATTTGGAATGAAACAATATAAGGTAAGAATAAGCATCAGAGAGATTTTTAGAAAGAAAGTGTTAAAAATTGAAGTATCCCAAGGTCGGAAGGGAAAGAAAACAGCTCAAAATTGTCCGGGGAGACGAAAAGGAGACGTAGTGAGCAGATGAAGGAGTATTCGAGGAAGAAGGAAACACAACGGATGAAGCATTGCAGTTGGCACGCGGTCCCTAGAAGACCCCAACGGAGAAAGATCAAGGCAGTATAACACAGTAGCGTAAACTAATTGAAATTGTGTATGTTCAGTCATCAGCCCTAAGGCTGGCTGGGTCCTCAAAAGCTCCGCCATCAGCTGTCATAGACGGCCTAGGCATCACTGAAGAGGCGTACTAGGGAAATGACGAGTGAGGTAGTTTCCCGTTGCTTTCCTCACCGAGCCAGAAGTTGCTATTAGATATCAGTCTGCCAAGCCCACTGAAATGCATACACCAACCGACCCTATGAGCAACATTTTCACACCATTCATAGCAGGGACTGGCTGCATAAGGATTGGCATTACTAGCATCGCTCATACCTCAGTCACTTTCATATTGTCAAAGCCAAGGATAAGACAGAGACAGATCAATGAAAGTAACAAAATTGCTCTAGCCTATACCAGAAGACTTAGTGCACCGTAAACACTAGGTCCTGCCAGCAAAGGCAGATTATGAAATTATAGATTAGATAAGTTTGAAATATTAGAAAAAGTTTAATTTAAAAAATCCTAGGTTCATTTAAAAGTACAGAATTGTGCAAATTAAGCATTAATAAAGAAATTTATCAGAACATAGTTATTTTTTCTTGTCGTTTCCGTTATGTTTGGGCATATCGGTAGGGTGGATGAAAAGTTAACAAAATAAGATACTCAAATACCTTTGGGAGAAAAAGTTAACAACAACCTGGATTCAAGAAGTCATCTGCAATGAAATAATGTAAGAGAAGAGGAAATGAAAGAAAGAGATAGTTTGGGAAATAACATGTTAAATATGGAAGGATTCCAGGGAAAAGGGGAAAAGAAAACTAGTGCGATGTGGTCTGAGGAGAGAAAGAAGAAACTCGGCGAAAGGATGGAGTTTTGGAGAGAGAGAAAAAGGAAACATCAAGGGCTGAGGAATTGAAATTGACACGTCGCTAGCGTGCCATAAGGGGAAGGAATAATAATAATAATAATAATAATAATAATAATAATAATAATAATAATAATAATAATAATAATAATAATAATAATAATAATAGCAACAGTCATCTACTGTAGTTACGTGCAGAACTTAATATGTTATCATATTCCCCTGTTTTCACTGCAGATTGTATGTTAAAAGCTCCTTTCCTACTGTCACCATCATCATCATTGTCATAATCATCTTCCTTGAATTTGTAAGAATAGGCAATCTAACCTATAACAAAGCATGTGGTTAAGTGTAAATAAATAAATAAATAAATAAATAAATAAATAAATAAATAAATAAATAAATAAATAAATAAATAAATAAATAAATAAATAAATAAATAAATAAATAATTGTAAGTCCAAACCTTGTCCCGTATCTCTACGGGGTCGGGTATGAGGTGAGATGAATCTTCGTAGCGAGCTTTTATGACCGGATGCCCTTCCTGACGTCAACCTCCACAGAGTAGTTTATGAAATGAGTTGAAATGAATGATGTGGTAACTTATATGATAGTGGGAAGGGAGAGGGTAAAACCCGTTGCCGGCACATAGCCTACTCCTGTTGAAAAGCACCAACGGGTCTGCTCAAGGCTTTACGTCCCCATCCGACGGACGAATCACCATCAACAGCGTTGTATAACCTCACACCATATGAGCACTGCGGAGAGGTTTGGAATTTAATCCAGGCTTTTGGCACGCAATCTAGTGGTTAGAAATTGTACACCACGACCTTCCCTACCCTGCCGGCCAAAATTCTGATGGTGAAATATTCTTCGAGCAACGGGATTCGAACCGGCTAACCTCGGTGTCAGACCGTTTAAGACCTCAACGCCTTAACGATCATAGCCACCAGGCGGGATAAATAAATAAAATAAATAAATAAATAAATAAATAAATAAATAAATAAATAAATAAATAAATAAATAAATAAATAAATAAATAAATAAATAAATAAATAAATAAATAAATAAATTCTTTAGGCTTTTTCAGTTGCGAAATTACCAGCGTTTCTCCCCAGTATAAATACATAAATGTCAACCTCTTAGCAATCACACAAGGGAAAGTGGAGTCCCCAATTTGGTTACTTTCATTTCAGGTGAAAACGAATCTTACAGCAAACGACTATTCACGTTTATGGTACATTCCCCAAGGAGGGGAGATATCCAATAAAGGAGAAAAAAAAAAGAAGAATTTCTGTTTGAACACGTCGGGAAAGTTCGCAACTCCAAATTTTCTACAATTGTGCGCTCATTAAAAAAATGACGTCCTATATGCTTTTTGCATACAAATAAATAAAATAAATGAATAATATAAAAATTGAAAAAAAATCTCCACACGCGGAGTCGAACTCACGACCATCGAATTTCTAGTCCAAACTCTTATCGCTACGCCAACTATTGCTCGCCGTGCGCACTAACGTAAGTGGCTTATACGGTGCGAGAGCCGCGTCAACATCATTTTTTTTTTCTATACGCTTGGCCATCTGGAGTTCCCACTTTGGTTACTTACATTTCTAGCAAAGCCCTATATGTTCTATAAATTTGAGCGAAATCGGTGGTGACGAGTAGGGAATGCCCCCTTGTTAGTGCATTCTATCTTGCAACTCCTTGATAACAAAGCGCCAGCGTCTTTGTATCAGTGTCCTCTTTTTTTTCCTTTCCATTTTTGCTTCTCATTGTATTCTCTACTTGCTTAACTCATGGAACCAGACGATGCTGTCCCACTGAATTGTACTTTACATCAGTTACAAACAGTTTTAAGGGCCGATAACCTTAGATGTTCGGCCCCTTTAAACAACGATCATCATCATCATCATCATCATCATCATCATCATCATAATCAAACAGTTGGTGGGTTCCAACCCACTTTCGGTGGCCCTGAAGATGGTTTTCCGTGGTTTCCCATTTTCACACCTGGCAAATGCTGGGGCTGTACCTTAATTAAGGCCGCGGTCGCTCGGTTCCTTCCTACTCCTAGCCCTTGCCTATCCCATCGTCACCATAAGACCTATCTGTGCTGGTGCGACGTAAAAATACAACTTGTGAATAACAAAAAGCTACAGTTCTTCTGATATGTTCAACATTCCTTCCAGTAATATCTGTTCGAAGAGACGCCGGGGTACCAGAGCACTACGCAGACTAGCAGTTAAAATGTTACTTGGATTGTCGTAAAACTGTTTCTCATATCTCTTCTCAATGGCTGACGAATCTGTGCACAATGGAAAAACGAAGGAATGATCTATTTTTTGACAGATATTACGTTTGTTTATTCATTTACTAAAAGGGCTTCAAAGCGATGCATTTGATTTCTTCCTTGAATGCTACTGCAACAAACAAGTGGCATTTCCTATTCTAGGCGTCAATTCAGAAAAATATCTGTTGGAAACAATCAGTATTTCGTTTTACGTTTAGTCAAAACATTTTCGCAATACTGTTTGAGGTACATTGCATCTCATGGAAGTTACGTGAGAAGGATTCATTATTCTGTGAAAAGAATAGAATTCAGAGGATATGTAGAACTTCGGAACGCAGTGCATGGCAGTCACATAGCGTTCCTCCCATTATTTTCCTGTGTGACCAACACTTTTTCTAAAATACAGACCATAACATAAAATATCACACGGAGAAAAGTATCTTAAATGTAACTTAAAAGCTTTTCAGCCATTCGAACACACAACTTAAGTACAACACTATAAGATACCTGTAAAAAAAAACAACACATTATTAAACAAATAATAAAATTTATGTGTAATATTTATATTGAACTTGTGTGTTCGGAACTGAGTCGACACTGGCTTCGTTTTTAACAAACTGTTTGGAAGTTTCTTGTTATTGAATGAAACATATCAGAAGAACAGTTGGTAAGCAATATAGTGTAATTCAGTGGAACACCTTCGTCTAGTTCCGTGGATAATACAACGAGAAGAAGAAAAAGTTCAAAAGTCACAAAATATAATAAGAGATTGGACCACTCATCAGAAGTCCTAAAAAAAAAAAAAACCGAAGGGTGATCAAAAATTTTACTGTATACAAAATGTCAAGGTTGTAACATTCGAAATGTTTGAAAGAGTCGTACCATGAATAGCAGTTACTGAAACGAAAACAGACAAGCCCAGCGCCACTTCACATGCTGAAAGTGTCAAAAAACATTCTAAAAATAAATAATATTAGAATAATTAAATCCATAAAAACTAATTTAATACATCTTATATACGTATATGCAAATTCCATCTCAACAAAATCTACAATAAATACTTACAATTTGAACAAAAGATCCATAAACCAAGACATTACTAAAGTTAACTCCATTTAATTTATAATTTATTACCATGATTTTAATTGTGGTAATTAAAACACTGGTATTGTAAACCAATATTAAAATAATTCTTCTAAAACTCAAAGGGAAGAGCTGGGCTGAGTGGTTCAAACGGTTGAGGAGTTGACCTTCTGAGCTCAACTTCGCAGGTTCGATCTTGGCTCAGTCCGGTGATATTTTAAGGTGCTCAAATACATCATCCTCGTGTGAGTACTTTTACTGGCACGTAGGAGAACTCCTGCAGGCCAAAATTTCGGCAACTCGGCGTCTCCGTAAATCCAAAAAGTAGTTAGTGGGACGGAAAAATAAAGAGCAGTAGTATTATTGTTATCATCATCATCAAAGCAAAGAATACCTCTGATCATTAACCAGGTAACGTTCCAGTGTATGGGACCCTCACCACGATAACTTGATTTGAGAACTGGAATGAATCCAAAGAAAAGTAGCATTACGAAAATGTTGCAAAATTTGGGCTGGAAAGACTTGGGGGGAAGTAGACGAGCTACTCGACTAAGTGGTATGTTCCGAGTTGTCAGTGAAAAGATGGCGTAGGACATTAGTATACGAATACGTTTTAATGAATTTTAAAAGTTTTTTCACTACATAATACTGAAGTAGTGTTTGAGTATACCATTCATCAGTGAACAGTGACATAAGATCTTCGCCGACTACTCACTTTTTTACTTCACCCTTGAAAACTAGAATCATACTGTAGTATTGACCTGCGAAACTAGTCTTATTTGGAAAATAAAAATTTGTTCAAATTTTAGGATCCTCTCAAAATATTTTAAGTTAGGGACGCATATGGTGAGAAACAACAGGAGAAAATCAGAACGAGTATAATATAATTTTTTCCTTTCACCTAAAATAAAGTGATGGTAAATTTTATGGTATTATACATCGTTAATCTCATATGGCACATAGTGAAGTGAAGGATGCGACATAACTTAAGGAAGCACTACCTTTACACGCTCAACACAGACCATGATTTAATGCTCTCTGACAGAGATTAGCCCATGGAACATGATTCCCATCCATTGCTGCTATAACTGTCACTACCAGCTCCATTCCTCACTAAATATACGACCCACTAATGGATAAAATACCTCTTAACGGACTACAAGCTCCGAAGCATGTCATATTGACAGCTTGAACGCGATCAAATTTTGATCGTGATTACTGTGATATGTACTTATCTGGCTTGATCCATCGGCAGGTCCCCACCGCTTGGAACAGATCTCGTTGGTTTGTTGAATTCAATAAAAATAAGCCATCATGTAGTGCGTGACGGAATGTCTTCTCACGTGAGTGATGGTCTGTCATGGCGACCACGCTTCCCGCAGTGACTAGTAAATCGCTCACTCATATTAATTTTAATATTCTATCAACATAGCAGAAAGTCGAGAGCTCATGGTCGGAACACATGGCACTGAGCAAGGTTGCCAACCTCGGAATTCCAAAGTATCGTACTGAGTCTTATAAATTATGGATTCTGTACCAGTTTTATCGGGCACTTTAGAAACAACTTCATATTTCTCAGTGGTGGTATTATTGTCAGTATTAATTTTTCTTGGCACGGTTTCGGAAGGCTGACAGGTAGATTGTGATTTGATTGCTTATGAAGGAATATGATATGACTTGAGAACAATATTCGAGTTTTCACTGAAATGTATCTGCGCTTCCCAGGAATGCGTAGTTCAGACGGTAGAGCGCTGGCCTTCTGAGCTCAAGTTGGGGGTGGTATTTAAATGTGCTCGAATACGCCAGCCTCTTGTCGGTAAATTTACTGGCATGTAAAAGATCTTCTGCGGGATAACACTCCGGTATCTCGGCGTCTCCGAAAACCGTAGAAGTTGTTCCTGAGGCATAAAACCAATAAAAGTATTATTATTATTATTATTATTATTATTATTATTATTATTATTATTATTATTACTTTCTTCGTTATGCCCGACCGAGGAGCGTGATTGAACTTATTTGCCTAATGTCGTTGCCCTTTTCTTCTCCCAAAATCTCTGCATCTTCTCGCTGTGGCTTTTCTTGCGATCTTCTGACCAGGTTTTCTTGGTGGTAGTGCTTCGATGGTGTGTAAAGCGGTGATTTTCGATTAATTTTCTGAACTTAGATCTGTCTAACACAATGTCATCTGTGATGCCTATTTCCTAAAAGATCTTTTCCAATTTCGAGAAGCCAATTGTTTGTTACTTTCATTGATAAGGCAAGGTTCAGAATACTTTTGGTCAATCTGTGATTACTCATTCTGAGAATATGTCCGTAAAATTTCAAACGTCTTTTTCTGAATGTGTCTGAGATTTTCTCTGAGTGTTGATAAAGGTCGTAGGATTTGCTTATTATCCAGATTCCCCCTGTACAGACTAGTCCAAAAATATTCCTTAAGATTTTTCTTTCTTGTTTTTCTACATCCTTAATGAAAGATCTGCCTCAATGATCAGTGTTTCAGATGCATATAGCGCTTCAGGCATGATTACAGTGTTTGAATGCCTTAATTTTGCATTTCGGGATATGATTTTTTATTATATTGGTTCCAAGTGAGTCTGTATGCCCTTTGTAGTTTAGAGATTATTATTATTATTATTATTATTATTATTATTATTATTATTATTATTATTATTATTATTATTATTATCTGTACCTTTACTGTAAATATCCCTTCCCTTTGAGAAGAAAATCACGACAGTAAGTGAGCTCTACTACTGTTAGCCCTTTAATGTTTATTTCAAAGTTACTGAAAACTGCAGTCCAAAGTTCTGAAGCGAGTTCCATCTGCAGGGATTAAATTCACTAGTGCCGAATGCAATACACATTTCTCATCCGTATCCTCACTTAAAATACTTGTGTAGGTGGAAGTGTGCTGTCGTTGCGTGTTCACTTTGAAAACACTTGTTGAGTCCTAAGAATCTCGTGAAGATAATAATAATAATAATAATAATAATAATAATAATAATAATAATAATAATAATAATAATAATAATAATAATAATAATTAATCATAATAATAATGGTGTACTAACGCCAGCTAAGAGATTTTATGCGAGAAATTGTCTGTGACTTTAATTATGAGGCTGTTGCAAATAAACTTCCTTAAGGAAAACCATCACATTAGCCAGTATGGAATTTTCAGTACGGGTTTTGAATGCCAGAAGGTACCGCATTGAGGCAGAAAACCAAGTTTAGGAATGTGGTCTGTAAAATTGTATTTTTCTGAAGTTCTATGCTGTTTATTGGTTTTCTTACATACCGCTATATTGTTAGTGGATTCCTAACAGTGTTTTTGTAGCTCAGTTTCGTAGACATTATGTGAAAATGTTTAACGTTGAGAATTGAACTAATTTGTTGCTAATGTCTTTCGTATTCAAGTTAATTTCTCGTGTGAATAACCATGAACACATACCTCGTGTTTTGGAGCACTTAATTTATAAAAGGTGATGAAATCCACGTCCCAGAGAAGACAATGGGTGATTTGTTTCTTTGCGATTCACTCAGACGTATGAGAAAGGAATGTTCTAACATTGCGAGCACTCTTTTCCAAGCCCATTCTTATCATACTCATTTTAATCGAATTCATTTGAGCCACAGTTGTGTGGGATTCCTCCCCCTCTCCCCTCATCGGTATATAAATTAAACTTACCTTTCCAGCTATTTAATTCTGAAATTCCTGAAGAGCTTGGGTAAGGAACGCGGAGAGTATTTACTTGAATTTTCAAGAGAGAGATTGGTATGAGACTTTTAATTCAGATTCCCAGCACACAAAACGTCAAATATTCTGCAACCGCCTTGTAAATAATAACCTCAATATAATATGTAACAGTTCTTGCAGGGTGATGATTTGCTTCTGACAATCCCTTCCGCTTCATATGCAATCTTAACCTACTTGTGCTGGAACCTATTATAAATTATAGACGTTGATAATAGTTGTATATTGTGTCTGATGTTCTGGACTGGGTGGCCAAAAGTCTACGGACACCCTTTTGTGTTAGTTCCAAAGACGACAGCTATGTAACTAATAGCGTGTTGGACCTACTTTTGCTTACTATTATAGCGTTTAATCTTCGCCTAAGGCTTTCCGCTAAGATCTGATGCACTGAAGGTGGAATTTGTTTCCATTCTTCCTGAAGCATGTGAATAGTTGTTACCGGTGGCAAATTGATATTGTACGCAACCGACGCTCTAGTTCATCCCGAAAATGGCGGGGCTCAGGTCGAGGCCTTGAGCAGGACAGTCCCGCACATCCACCTGATTTTCTTCCACCTATGATGCAACGTTCCTTGCTTTGTTGACAGGCGCATTATAATTCTGATACGGAAAAGTCCGATTCCATATTGTTGTCACATCGTGGGAAGCGTGCTATTGTCAATAATGTTTTTATAAACACCTGCGTTCGTTGTGCTTTCGACCAGAACTAATGGTCCGAGCCCAATAACGGGTCTGCCAGCCAGTACATGTTGTAGCCACAAGGACACACATACGAAATGTTGTCAATTCTGAACACTATTTTATTTACAAATTGTATATACATATTCTACACACACGCACTAATAAACTGCCATCATGAAGAAAACACTACTACGAAGATAAGAAGAGACTGCAACAGAGTCATGTCAACCAACTACCAACTTAACAAATTCACATACTCGACTTCAAACACTCGGCTAACACGACTTCCACACAAATCTCGTTAAAACAACTCAACTCTACTCCCAAGAGTGCCACTTTATATACGGTGCTTGGCCAAGCTTCTAGAAGAATATGACACAACATGTTTTCTGATAATTTCTAGAGTCTCCAATAGCGTATTTACAACGAAAAAGAATTATATACAATTCTACTGACAAGATGCGTTTCTGGACTATTACCATGTGTCGCACAATATTGCGTTGGATATATACAGGTAATAATAAGTTAGTTCCTATTAATTACGTGTTCTTACCTTAAATAAACTCATATTAAAGTACATACAGCAGATGTTTCATGACATAATCTCACAAATAATACGATCGTCCGTACATAACTACGTAAATAATAAGAATACTAATAGATGTAAAAAAACTTCATAGCCACAGCTCACAAGCAATAATAATAATAATAATAATAATAATAATAATAATAATAATAATAATAATAATATAATCGTCGAGCTCGATATTTTCATTATTTACGCATGGGTTAGAGAATTTTGTCGCAGTTATACTTGTCCATTACGCTTGCATCAGTGTCATGGCAGGCCCCATGATCAAAATAAGTAGGTAGCCTAGTACCCTACATATCGTCCTCTTTCCGGGCCTTCACCAAGAGAGGCCGTAGTCTCATATAAGCTGAGGATAGGTTATGCAAAATCTATGCACCCTTGCCTTCTGAATACGGGTGACCACCCAGTGTGTTCTTGTGGTGCCGAATTCACCGTGGCCTACATCGTGCCCATCTCTCTGGCCTCGCTCTGCAGGAGACACTCGGACTTCTACATTTTTTTACAAGTTCCTTTATGTCGCACCGACACAGATGTCTTAAGACGACTATGGGAGAGAATAGGCCTACAAGTGGGTAGGAAGCGGCCGTGGCCTTAATTAAGATACAGCCCCGGCATTTGCCTGGTGTGAAAATAGGAAACCGCGGAAAACCATCAGGGCTGCCGACAGTGGGGTTTGAACCCATTATATCCCGAATGCAAGCTCACAGCTGCGCGCCCAAACCTCACGGCCAATTATTATTATTGCGAATAAGTCCATTAGGACTACGCAAAGTACTTAAGAGGCGTGCACTTGCCTTCCTTTCCTTTCTTTCATTCCTTTATTGTTGGCTTTCTTTCTGTCTCCAGACCAGGTTGTTTGGTCTTTCCTCTTGGTCAACATGCCATTTGTGAATTTTGGATCTGAAAATTGCCCTGTTTTGGACATCGGCTGGTGTAATTCCTGCCTGTTTCAAATCGGTTTTGATTCCGCCAATCCGTTTGATTGTGTCTGTTTTGGCTTTACTCCTGGTTTCATAGAATTCAATTATTTGTTTTGTAAGTCTGTCTGGATTCATTCTTTTAATATGTCCATAGAATCTTAACCTGCGTTTTCTAACGCCACTCTGAATATTTGTGTATTGTTTGATTTTCTGTCTGCCTCAGAGTCGGTATTGTCCGTCGGCGAGTTTTGGGCCTAGAATTATTCTTATGATTTTGCGTTCCATTATTGTAATTTTTAATATATACGTCTCCCCTAGAAAGAATTGGGAGAAAGAAGAAGAGCTGCTCGACTAAGTGGTATGTTCCGAGCTATCAGCGGAGAGATGACGTGGAATGACATTAGTAGACGAATAAGTTTGAGTGGCGTTTATAAAAGTAGGAAAGATCACAATATGAAGATAAAGTTGGAATTCAAGAGGACAAACTGGAGCAAGTATTAATTCATAGGAAGGGGAGATAGGGATTGGAATAATTTACCAAGGGAGATGTTCAATAAATTGCCAATTTCTTTGAAATCATTTAGGAAAAGGCTAGGAAAACAACAGATAGGGAATCTGCCACCTGGGTGACTGCCCTAAATGCAGATCAGTATTGATTGATTGATTGATTGATTGATTGATTGATTGATTGATTGATTGATTGATTGATTGATTGATTGATTGATTGATTGATTGATTGATTGATTGATTGATTGATTGATTGATTGATTGAATGTTTCGTGTTATTAACTGCCGTCCTGTGGTATTGGTTGAAATTGTACATGTAGATCTCCTCCATTGGGGATGTTCTTGAAAAGAGTTGCACCACCTCGGGATGAGGACACGAGTGTATTATTATTATTATTATTATTATTATTATTATTATTATTATTATTATTATTATTATTATTATTATTATTATTATTATTATTATTAAACCATAGCAAAGAAAATGACCGTCCAGTGAGTGGACTTTGGTGATGAGCAGTGCAGTTCTCTCGGAATCAAATGGAAGTGTGGCCCGCCCGCCGCCCCGCACCTCACCGCACCCCGTCGTTCCTCGGAGAGACAGCCAGCGACGTAGCAATTAGAAGTAAGTTGGCTGCGAGTTGTGGAGTGGATAATGGCGCGAGAGGGCGGTTTTGACCCCAACCCGCTCCACTTGAGCAGCCTATACTAACTCGGCGCCGAAACGATCTCGTCATTAGTGCACCACTAATGACGTCACAGAGAAACAGGCGGCTTCACTAACTACAGCTTAACACAATTAGGCGTGGCCATTGCTGACAAGAATATTTCTACCGTGAAATGAAAATCTTATTCATTTGAGGTTCTTCAAATTAATCATTTATATAGACTTTGTGGCATAAAATAATTGCACCAATTTACGTATCTTTGACTTAAAACTGAAGTTTTGCTGGAAGAGTAAATGTATACAGTGAAAGAAAGTAATTACTAACTGAAAACAGTCGCATCGCAAGGCCGTGTCTTGGCCTCGTTAAAGCGGCCTGTTGCTACACCTTAACAATGGATCATTTACTTCGTCTTCTGTCGTGCAGGTGACTTTGTCCCTTCTCCTAAGCAATGGCCATTATTTTGTTGTTTAGTATAACGAGAACTTTCTTACTCGGTGCGTAGCGCCCTTTAGCTCTCAGATGTATGAATTTAGTGCCTTTATGCAATTCTCGTTTACTTCCTACCTCCCTTGGTCATAAAGCAGTGATGCCGAGCGGAGGCAGTAAGATGCCTGGGATGCTTCTAAACCAAGGTGGCCGCGATTACAGTCTTGGCCACTGCAAGTAGAATTTTTGAAGTGACTTATCATGTACTTGTATTCCCATTCCACGTAAAACTGGAGGTCCTGTGGCTATGATCACTATATCATCAGTCACGTAGAACTGGAGTTCCTGTGGCAGTGATCACTATATCAACAGCCACGTAGAACGGGAGTTCCTGTGGCAATGATCACTATATCATCAGTCACGTAGAACTGGAGTTCCTGTGGCAGTGATCACTATATCAACAGCCACGTAGAACTGGAGTTCCTGTGGCAATGATCACTATATCAACAGCCACGTAGAACTGGAGTTCCCGTGGCAATGATCACTATATCAACAGCCACGTAGAACTGGAGTTCCTGTGGCAATGATCACTATATCATCAGTCACGTAGAACTGGAGTTCCTGTGGCAATGATCACTATATCAACAGCCACGTAGAACTGGAGTTCCTGTGGCAATGATCACTATATCAACAGTCACGTAGAACTGGAGTTCCTGTGGCAATGATCATTATATCAACAGTCACGTAGAACTGGAGTTCCTGTGGCAATGATCACTATATCAACAGCCACGTAGAACTGGAGTTCCCGTGGCAATGATCACTATATCAACAGCCACGTAGAACTGGAGTTCCCGTGGCAATGATCACTATATCAACAGTCACGTAGAACTGGAGTTCCCGTGGCAATGATCACTATATCAACAGTCACGTAGAACTGGAGTTCCTGTGGCAATGATCACTATATCAACAGCCACGTAGAACTGGAGTTCCTGTGGCAATGATCACTATATCAACAGTCACGTAGAACTGGAGTTCCTGTGGCAATGATCATTATATCAACAGTCACGTAGAACTGGAGTTCCTGTGGCAATGATCACTATATCAACAGCCACGTAGAACTGGAGTTCCCGTGGCAATGATCACTATATCAACAGCCACGTAGAACTGGAGTTCCTGTGGCAATGATCACTATATCAACAGTCACGTAGAACTGGAGTTCCCGTGGCAATGATCACTATATCAACAGTCACGTAGAACTGGAGTTCGCGTGGCAATGATCACTATATCAACAGCCACGTAGAACTGGAGTTCCTGTGGCAATGATCACTATATCATCAGTCACGTAGAACTGGAGTTCCTGTGGCAATGATCACTATATCAACAGCCACGTAGAACTGGAGTTCCTGTGGCAATGATCACTATATCAACAGTCACGTAGAACTGGAGTTCCTGTGGCAATGATCATTATATCAACAGTCACGTAGAACTGGAGTTCCTGTGGCAATGATCACTATATCAACAGCCACGTAGAACTGGAGTTCCCGTGGCAATGATCACTATATCAACAGTCACGTAGAATTGGAGTTCCCGTGGCAATGATCACTATATCAACAGTCACGTAGAACTGGAGTTCCTGTGGCAATGTTCACTATATCAACAGCCACGTAGAACTGGAGTTCCTGTGGCAATGATCACTATATCAACAGTCACGTAGAACTGGAGTTCCTGTGGCAATGATCATTATATCAACAGTCACGTAGAACTGGAGTTCCTGTGGCAATGATCACTATATCAACAGCCACGTAGAACTGGAGTTCCCGTGGCAATGATCACTATATCAACAGTCACGTAGAACTGGAGTTCCTGTGGCAATGATCACTATATCAACAGCCACGTAGAACTGGAGTTCCTGTGGCAATGATCACTATATCAACAGTCACGTAGAACTGGAGTTCCTGTGGCAATGATCACTATATCAACAGTCACGTAGAACTGGAGTTCCCGTGGCAATGATCACTATATCAACAGTCACGTAGAACTGGAGTTCCCGTGGCAATGATCACTATATCAACAGTCACGTAGAACTGGAGTTCGCGTGGCAATGATCACTATATCAACAGCCACGTAGAACTGGAGTTCCTGTGGCAATGATCACTATATCATCAGTCACGTAGAACTGGAGTTCCTGTGGCAATGATCACTATATCAACAGCCACGTAGAACTGGAGTTCCTGTGGCAATGATCACTATATCAACAGTCACGTAGAACTGGAGTTCCTGTGGCAATGATCATTATATCAACAGTCACGTAGAACTGGAGTTCCTGTGGCAATGATCACTATATCAACAGCCACGTAGAACTGGAGTTCCCGTGGCAATGATCACTATATCAACAGTCACGTAGAACTGGAGTTCCCGTGGCAATGATCACTATATCAACAGTCACGTAGAACTGGAGTTCCTGTGGCAATGTTCACTATATCAACAGCCACGTAGAACTGGAGTTCCTGTGGCAATGATCACTATATCAACAGTCACGTAGAACTGGAGTTCCTGTGGCAATGATCATTACATCAACAGTCACGTAGAACTGGAGTTCCTGTGGCAATGATCACTATATCAACAGCCACGTAGAACTGGAGTTCCCGTGGCAATGATCACTATATCAACAGTCACGTAGAACTGGAGTTCCTGTGGCAATGATCACTATATCAACAGCCACGTAGAACTGGAGTTCCTGTGGCAATGATCACTATATCAACAGTCACGTAGAACTGGAGTTCCCGTGGCAATGATCACTATATCAACAGTCACGTAGAACTGGAGTTCCCGTGGCAATGATCACTATATCAACAGTCACGTAGAACTGGAGTTCCTGTGGCAATGATCACTATATCAGCAGTCACGTAGAACTGGAGTTCCTGTGGCAATGATCACTATATCAACAGTCACGTACAACTGGACGTTCTGTGGCGACGATCACTATGTGAACAGTCACGTAGAACGGACTATTGTCACTGTATCAACAGCCACGTAGACCTTGAGTTTCTGTAAGCTAACAACTCATAATTTTAGCGGACGTCCTGTAAGGTTCTGTATCTTCAGTTGCTTATTTTGTGTATTGCTTATTGCTTCCTTATTTTTATTTTTTTACAATTTGCTTTACGTCGCCTGGACACAGGTCGGCGGATTAGGTAGGCGATTCCTGCAGTGGACTGAGCATGGCAACGAGAGGACTTGTAGGAATGCACACTGGGGTTTTTCTTATTTCTTCCAGCCTGAGAATATAACGGACAAATGAATGATTTCAGAACTTTGTAAACAGGAGGGGCTTTTTTCACGGATTTCAGTACAGATTGCGGGTTCTGTTATTAACACATTGGTATAAGCCATGTTCAGTTTGAATCTGTAAATTGGCATGAGCTCTGTTTTCATCACATCGTAATTACAGTGGAACCTGGATATTTCCAATCATCTCGTGAGATAATTGTATTTCGATTTATCGAAATTTCGAGATATAGAGTGCACCGTTTTTGAACATGTATAGCACATAATTGAATCATTTGTATATATGGGCTTATACTGAATACATTATCTTTAACAGTATTTAAAAATATACAATTAAAAATATACAAACTCTATTTTACGGCATCCCTTTCATCATAACCCTTAATATAGTAACTTTTTAGAAGACAGGGTACAGTACATACCGTAGTGAAATAAGAAACATACCTCCATTAATATCTTTGGAAAAAAATCCGTTTGTCTCTTCTGTTTGTTACTCTTAACCTTTCCTCCCTTCACGTTAAACCTTCTCGTCAGTACCACGCAGCCGAGATTCGTAAATGGAGCTTGTCTTCCGTGACTTCGGGGGTTGCTTTCGTACATGACCGGTAATGAATTCACACCCGATAAACAGCGAGGTTTCGCTGATTTTCCGATCACTAGAAATGTAGTTTTCCTCTTCCCGTCATATCAGCTTCCAGCATCATTGTAACCCTTTCTGTAACTGTTCCTCACTAACCACAAATGCTGCATTGCACAGTTTATGTTGCACAAAATTCGAGTCACAGTGTATTTTTTGCTTCAAGGGAGGAAATGTTTGGTTCGAGAAATCGAGAAATTCGTGTAACCGAATTTCGAGTAATAGAGAAATAAGTACACGTGAAGAATAGGACAGACGGCCTGGAAATTTAAGTTACTTCGAGATACTGAAAATTCGAGTAATGGAGGTTCGAGATATCGAGGTTCGACTGTAATTCATCCCACTCTGCCTCGTTCCATTTCCTGTATTGGAACACTCACCGGCAACGTCGTTGATAGAGGAATTCCTGAAGGTATACAACTGGTGACTAACACCGAACGAAGCGTGGGAGGTGTAAACCACACCGTCGGCTGTCCTGAGAAGGGTTTTCCATTTTCAATGCCAGGCAAATGCCGGAAGAGTTTCTTTTCATACGCCAGAGCCGATTTCTTGCACCTCCTTACCCAAATTTCATTCATCTTCATTAACTCCTTAACTGAGCTTGGCCAAAACATGCCATAACAATTCATCTTACCACACCCGTATCAAGGAGTGGGACTAAGGAGTAGACATAACAGTGGCTAATGATGTAACATTTTCTTACCCACCCTTGAACAGGTTGAGTAATGTAAATAACACGCCTCGAGCATGGTCTTTCTTTATTCCGTTTTAGGACTAATTATGTTAGAAGCCACCAAGAAGTAATGATATTCTCGTGAGTAACCTCTGCCTTTGCAGTACGGAAGCTATCACTCTGACCACCAGGGGTGAAATTCAACAATAGATTGCAGTTTGAAACTTACGACAAGTTTAACAAACAATGTCGTCCTTCTACAAACAGCTGGAGTATTGTTAAAATTGAACTACCCAACACATGCTGTCGTCAGCTTACATTATCATTGGCCAACGGAGTGGCCAGGGTGGTTAGACGCCTGTCTGCTACTGTATGCTCAAGGATGTTGGTTCAGAGAATACGAATACGAGAGAACACTGTCAGTACAGTTGAAAATTTTGGCCGCTGCAGATTCATTTAAACCAACTGAATGGATGTAAGTCATGCATTGATTCCTTATTTGTTTCACATCCCACTAACCAATTTTTACAATTTCCGCATACGCCGCGGCGTCGGAATTTCATTCCGCAGGAGTTCATTCATATGCCGTCAAAGATAGGGACACGGAGGCGTTTTATTTTAGCACTTTCAGATACTTCCGGTCTAAACCTGGATCGAACCTGCCAGCCTGGATTTAGAAGGCCAGGGTTTCTACGCCTGATCCACTGTCATTATTATTATTATTATTATTATTATTATTATTATTATTATTATTATTATTATTATTATTATTATTTTACAATTTTGCTTTACGTCGCACCTACACAGAAAGGTCTTATGGCGACGATGGGATAGGAAAGGGCTAGCAGTCGAAAGGAAGCGTCCTTGACCTTAAATAAGCTACAGCCGAAGCATTTGCCTGGTGTGAAAATGGGAATCCACGGAGAACCATCCTCAGGGCTGTCAGCATGGGAGTTCGAACCCACTACGTCAAGAATTCGAGTACCGAGCTCGTTAGCTGCAGTCGCTTAATTGCGGCCAGTATCCAGTATTCGGGAGATAGTAGGTTCGAACCCCACTGTCGGCAGCCCTGAAAATGGTTTTCCGTGGTTTCCCATTTTCACACCAGGCAAATGCTGGGGCTGTACCTTAATTAAGGCCACGGCCGTTTCCTTCCCACTCCTAGCCCTTTCCTGTCCCATTGTCGCCATAAGACCTATCTGTGTCGGCGCGACGTAAAGCAAATATCAAAAAAAGAATTCGAGCTGATAGCAACGTGACCCAAACCACTCAGCCACTTGTTCGATATAATAATAATAATAAGAATAAGAAGAAGGAGAAGAAGAAGAAGAAGAAGAAGAAGAAGAAGAAGAAGAAGAAGAAGAAGAAGAAGAAGAAGAAGAAGAAGAAGAAGAATGATGCCGGGCTGAGTGGCTCAGACGATTGAGTCGCTGGCCTTCTGGCCCCAACTTGGCAGGTTCCATCCTGGCTCAGTCCGGTGGTATTTGAAGGTGCTCAAATACGTCAGCCTCGTGTCAGCATATTTACTGGCACGTAAAAGAACTCCTGAGGGACTAAATTCCGGCACCTCGGCGTCTCCGAAAACCGTAAAAGTAGTTAGTGGGACGTAAGGCTAATAATAATAATAATAATAATAATAATAATAATAATAATAATAATAATAATAATAATAATAGACTAATACTAATGTTATTGATTTACGTCCCACTAACTACCTTAACGGTTTTCGGAGACGCCGAGGTGCCGGAGTTCCTGTACGTGGCAGTAAATCTATCGACACGAGGGTAACATTTTTGAGCACCTTCAAATAGGCCTATTACCGGACTGAGCCAGAATCGAACCTGACAAGTTGGGATCAGAAGGCCAGCGCCTCAACCGTCTGAGCCACTCAGCTCATTATTATTATTATTATTATTATTATTATTATTATTATTGTTATTATTATTATTATTATTATTATTATTATTATTATTATTATTATTATTATTATTATTATTATTATTATTATTATTATTATTATTATGACCGTCTTTTGTCACTCCTTAGAGAACAAGTCATCATGTTCGTTGCAATTGACATTCTTCTTCTTCGAAAGATCTGCTCAACAAAAATACAAGAACTTGCTACTATGGACTTCTCCGGCACGTAAATGGTTTTGAATGACCCCTTATAATTAATTATCTTGTACAGTATTTCTTGGTCCCGGACACAACGTGAGTACTGAAGCACTAATCCTGTCATTACACAGTACTTCTACTTCTAGAAGATACGGCATAGTTGCTTTCCGATGAGAGTTCCTTGGTGCTCCACTTTTAACCACTTAATCGCTACGCAGTGTAGATCCGTAATTACGAGCTGATCTGTGTTATATCTGTGCAGAGATATATCGGGCGGCGTTCGCCAAATCCCAATGGCGGTCACATCCGATGGATTGTGGAGGAAGCGCCTGCCTCCCTATAGCCCAGCCTGCAATTAGCAGCCCCTGGGGAAGGGGAGAGGAAGGGGAAGCAAAAAGCAACTCAACTCCCCTCTTGCCTCATTTCTGTAATGAATCGCCTCTATCTGTGCGGCTTTCCAACTTGGCCCGCGTTGTGAAGGCGAGCTGCCTTCGTATGGACTGCAGAACTGGGCTTTACATGGGGTTTACACTGGCTTTAGTACCGTAGATTAACACCGCCGTAAGGGGGAAGGAAAAGGGAACGGCGTCTAATTGGAATAAAACACAACCATTGTAACGTCGACTTTTCTTCATAATTGGTTTTCAAAGATGCTAAAACTCACTATCCAGAGTAGAAGAAAGCTGTGCTCTTTATGGGTTCGGCTGTATTTTTTAATCGTTTAATTTTATAGAATGACTTGCATCTTTTAGCAAAATATCGTTGTATCAGCTCATTGATCTTTGTTAGAATGAACACAAACGATGTACAGTAGAGCCTCGATATCTCAAATCGAAATTTCGAGATACAGAGAATGCCGTTTTTTGAGAATGTATAGAACATAATTGAATCCTATGTAACTACGGGCTTGTACTGAATACAGTATTTTAACAGTATTTAAATATATAGGCCTACTCACAGACTCGCATTTTATGGCATCACTTAAATTATAGCGACATTTTACAAGACAGAATACAGTACATAGATAAGTGAAACAAGTAACCTGCCTCCGTTAACACCTTTGGAAAGAAATCCGTTAGTCTCTTCTATTTTTTACTGTTAAGATTCCTTTCTTCTACGTACTTTTCAAGAACATTTATTGCTGCAAAAACACTGTCATTTATATTGACTCTGTATGTAGGTTCGAGGAATAGCCACTGCACTTAACGTCCAGTCTCCTGACGGTACAGGAGAAGGTAGCTCCAACTTGTCTTGTTGGTACTCGTATTCTGCTTCTTGTCAGCAGCATTGGCGGTATGCATATGAGGCTCGCACCCGACAAACAGCGAGGATTAGCCGATTTTCCGATCACTACAAGTTTTAGTTTTTCGGTTCCCGTCATATTACCTCCCAGCAGCACTGTAACTCTTTCTGTACGTGTTAACTGTTCCTCACAAACCACAAATGCTGTAATGCACAATTAATGTTGTACAAAATTCGCCGCCCTTCAAAAATCCAACAACTTCTGCCAGGTTTGAACCCGCTATCTTGGAATCAGGAGGCCGACACTCTACCACTGAACCAGAGAGGCCTCTGATTTCGTATTGTTTAGAAACAAACAAATGTTTCCCCTGTGAACTTTAATAACATTTTTTACTTATCTTGTTATTCCCTGGGATGAGTGATGTTTGAACTTGTGTGACAGATTTTAAGTTAAATTTTGAATAAATAAATGCGTAAACTACGTGAAAAAGAAAAACATCTATTAACAGAATTATATCTGAAAATAAACAACTTAAATAAAATAGAATGCCATGCTTCTTTCCTAAAGGACCATCATCGGATTCTATCAAATTACACTCAAAATCACTAGAGTTGAGAGAAGTGAGGACTTCATGAAGATGAGTTCCAATTTTTAATTTTTTAAGTATTGATGATGATGATGCTTGTTGTTTAAAGGGGCCTAACATCGAAGGTCATCGGCCCCTTTTTTAAGTATTTATCTGCTTGTCAGTTTAATTCTGTTTTATTCTACCAGACTGCAGAGAAGGAGGAACTATTGGGTAAATACCGAATGTGTCACCAGAGATCTTCTACATGCCAACATTCAATCAATCACTACTGATCTGCATTTAGGGCAGTCGCCCAGGTGGCAGATTCCCTTTCAACAGAAATAAACGGCGAGTTGGCCGTGCAGTTAGGGCCGCACAGCTGTGAACTTGCATCCGGGAGATAGTGGGTTCGAACCCCCACTGTCGGCAGCCGTGAAGATGGTTTTCCATGCTTTCCCATTTTCACACCAGGCAAATGCTGGGGCTGTACCTTAATTAAGGCCACGGTCGCTTTCTTCCCACTCCTAGACCTTTCCTATACCGTCGTCGCCATAAGACCTGTCTGTGTCGGTGCGATGTAAGGCCAATTGTAAAAAATGTTTGTACATTTCTAAATATGTTTAGCGTGATTTGATAGAATCTGATGATGTTCTTCAGAACGAAACATGTCATTGTATGTTAATTAAGTTGTTTCCTTTTCAGGTATAATTCTGTTGCCATATGTTTTGTTTTTCAGTTAGTTTATAAATGTATTTATCCAAAATTATCTGGTTGAAGAAGCTAAGAGTTAGGAATTAACTGATTCGATTCTGAGAGGAGATAGCTTCAGATACCACACAAACGGTATATACACACAATTATTATTGATTCTGCGAACTAATGATATGTTCACTTGAGTACTCAACACTACGTAACCCGCTCTCCGGACGGCTGCGTTCACACATAGCTCATTAGATGCTATATGGGTTGTGACTAGCTCACTGGCTTAGCTTCTGACGTCAAACCTGAATCTCGGTCGATCCTGGGTCGAGATTTTCATCTAATATATCACATGGCGTCAGGATGGGCATCCGGCAACCTAATTTCGTGCGGCTATTTCTAGCCGGGTGCAGCCCTTGTAAGGCAGACCCTCCGATGAGGGTGGGCGGCATCTACCATGTGTAAGTAACTGCGTGTTATTGCGGTGGAGGTTAGTGTTATGTGTGGTGTGTGAGTTGCAGGGATGTTGGGGACAGCACAGACACCCAGCCCCCGGGCCTTTGGAATTAACCAATAAAGGTTAAAATCCCCGACCCGGCCGGAATCGAACGCGGGTCCCTCTGAACCGAAGGCCAGTACGCTGGCCATTCAGCCAACGAGTTGGACATCCGGCAACCTGAAACCTTAGAAATAACTAGGATAACATGACAAAGAAAGATATCTCTTTTCGGAGTAACCTGCCGGACAGCGATTGGATTAACTGTGAAAGTAGGCCTACTTGATAACACACGGAGTGTTTTCCACAGAGCAGTGCCAGAAACTAACAGTCCTCCTTGTCTAACAGTGTCATTTCTTTAACCTCCCTTCAGTTGTGAAAGATACAGCAGGGTGTCCCGCCGGTGTTTCTTAGTCCTTTCCGACGTGATTTCTCTCCAGAGGTAGAAAAATGTACCTTCATAAAATCGTGCATTATAAGAAGAACGAAACAAGCAACGGCCTTGGAGCGTTTAATTGGTACTTATGTATATTTTGACAATATTTATTTTAACAATAATTTAACTCCCTACTGCGTGAATTATTTTTCGTTTGTCTTTGGGGACGAAAATTTCAAGCTTTAAATTTAACCAGCGTTCATTGTCTTAGATTTGCCAACAATTCTCAACCGGAGCTAATACCTTCACACCCGTATGTAATGTGGTTTGCCATAATGGAGTATATGTACGATTTTTCGCGATTTTACACTAAGCAGGTCATTGTCTGACCAGTTCACGCCTATGCATTTCTTAGATTAGATTAGAACCAAATCCGGTCGGAGGGCTAAAATCCTCACCAGATCCCGAATTCTGTTTGAGACATAATGCATGGTGGCTAAACTTTTATCATTCAGAGACCGATCATTACTACCCGCTGGCCATGGCTACGTATAACAAGGCGCAAGAGTACTTGCCGTAGGTCGGTAATGTCCTTGAGGTTGAGCCAGAATCCTGAAGCCTGTGGTAGTGTGATGGGGAGGGCCACGGCTATCTTGATATATAGAGGCCTGCTACCAACAGTTGTGACGTCACGCGTATAGTGCTCACTCTCCGTCGTCGCGTGCAATTCCTATATTGCTGATACGATACCTTTTATCATATAGTGACAAAGAAAATGCAATAATAAGCCCATGAACACATAACATCGAAGAAACACTGAAAATGAAATGAAATGTCGTATGGCTTTTAGTGCCGGGATATCCCAGGACGGGTTCGGCTCGCCAGGTGCAGGTCTTTCTATTTGACACCCATAGGTGACCTGCGCGTCGTGATGAGGATGAAATGATGATGAAGACAACACATACACCCAGCCCCCGTGCCATCGGAATTAACCAATTAAGGTTAAAATCCCCGACCCGGCCGGGAATCGAACCCGGGACCCTCTGAACCGAAGGCCAGTACGCTGACCGTTCAGCCAGCGAGTCGGACGAAGAAACACTATCAAAAGATTATTACAAATACACAAATATGTGCACTCAAGGTAATATATTACATATTGTAAAATGTTCGACTGAAGGCTACTACTTGGACTGTACGATGATGGTGATTAAGCGCATGGTTTTCTCTCAAAACAATGTCATTCTTTTATGCTTTTCTGAGCACATGAATAAGTTAAAAAACGTATTTTCCAAAATATGACAGATCTTGGTCACAACACTCATTAACTCTGCAGCACACACCCACACTTGTCACAGGTTTTTCAACTTTCATACGAAAACATAGAAAGAAACATCCCTCCGATTTCCACTGTATAAAACTACATCTCTGGACCAGATATCAAGGTCTCAGTTAATGTGCAGCTTTCCACAATTTGAAAAGAGTTATAATGGTCACTAGGCAAACTGTTGCTGTCTCTAAAATGCCATTATATTACACGTATTTGAGCACATAGTGTTATTAATTAATTATTTGTTTATGAATGACAATTAGGAAAAATATTGCCATGATGTGATAGATCTTAGACACAACACTCATTATCTCTGCAGCATACACCCACACTTGTCACAGAAATTACCAGGTTTTTCGACTTTCATTATCAAAACACTGAATGAAACATCCCTACAATTACTACTGAATGAGCATGAGATATCAAGGTCTGAGTTAATGTGTAGGTTTCCACAATTTGAAAAGTATTATGATGGTCACTCGGCAAACTGTTGCTGTATTTAAATGCCCTTATGTTACATTTATTTGAGCACATAGTGTTATTTATCATTTTTGAATGACAGGAAAAATATTTGCCATGATATGATAGATCTTGGACACAACATTCATTAACTCTGTAGCTCACACCCACATTTGTCACAGAAATTACTAGGTTCTTCAACTTCCATTATGAAAACATTGAATGAAACATCCCTACGATTTCTACTGTTTAAAAATATATCTTTGAATCACATATCAAGGCCTGAATTAACATGTAGCCCTTCATAACAAATAATTTATTGCTCACTAGGCGAACTGTTGTCTCTAAAATGTCATTATTTTATACTTGTTTGTGCGCACAGTGTTGCTAGTTATTTTTGAGTAATTGTTACTAAAAATGTTTCCCAAAATGTGGCAGATCTTGGACACAATACTAATGAACACTATACCACACACACACTTATCAGAGTATTTACCAGTTTCTTCAACTTTCATTTTCAAAAGGTTTGTAAAAACTTCCCTGTGACAAAAAGGAATCGTCAAAATCAAATATCAAGGCCTGAAATTAAGTGTAGCCCTCCACAGCAATTTGAAAAACAAAATCTCTAGGCTGTTTCAACCTCCCACTGCACAGCTTTAGCAAGTATGAATTTGTTTCATCATTCAGTCCTACTGTTGACAATATTTTTTGTCCAAAGTAATAAGTGTTTTACAATCAGCACATCCTTTCACATTTCTTAGTAAACAGTATGAAATGTACCCTGCTATATAAAACAATACTGATGCAGTATTGAAATCAATTTCTAAGTCCCCTGATTTAGTGATAGCCAAATGCAATTCATTAAGTCATTAATACAGTCATCTAGAGTTAAGCATATATTTTTTAACTTGTTAACTGTATCCCCTGATGTAGACGAGTTACTAAAAGCTTTCAAATGACTCAGTAAACACTCAAATGCTGAACATGTGGTACACAGCAGACTATCTCCTAAAATCCAGCCATATTTTTAGAAGGTATCTTGCAACCATTTAAGCAAACATGCACATTGAAAATTGTAACAGATATCTCGACAGTCGGAATGTCTCTGGTTTGAAGCTTGTAAAGCAAAACTTTATCAACATCAATTTTGATAGAATTCAAGTATATTTAGGGTTGTTAACTTACCCAACAAGTCCTCATAATTTGATATATTGTCTCCTTCACACCATGTCTTGAAGTTTAGTTCCTCTCTCCTTTCTTCTGGCGATTTTCGTTTGGAAGGTGTTGGTTGAGGCATATATGACGGCTGCCCAGGAAATATAGTTGGCACAGCATCGTCAGTTAATTTTGGCTTTACCCTAGGCACACTTAAAACGTTACCATCTTGTCGTTTTGCAGTATCAACTCGAATTATGTGATTTTCGGAAAAATGTTTAATAAAGACACAGGCATGTTTACTGGGTTCAAAATTAAATCGGTGTATAGCATTTAGCTCGCTTTTCCTTATCGCTAGGAAACACACATTTTGAGATAGCCACCTCCTTATTTGAACGGTAATTGCATGTACATCCAAGCACACATTATTATAATGATCCTGATAAACTTTAGAGTACTTCAGACAATGCATAATAGCTCAGTGGGTTCACCTAACCTATCACATAACCTAGCAATACTTCCTAACATCACGCTGCTCAAATTAGAATGCTATAGTATTTAACTCATACTATTGCTGAAGATACATCCTTTACTGATGCGTTTTCATGCAGTCATCACTTTTAAACACAACAAACACCCCGAATAACGTTGAAATAACAATAACGTGCTACGAAACCACCATATAAACAAGACTCATGCCTCCGTATCGCTGCACTAAAAGACTGACGTCATCACTATAGAACTGTCATGTGTAGCAGGCCGGAACTTCGAGTTGGCCGTGGAAGGGCCCACGGAAAATAAGCAGTGCTTGTTACGTGTTGATGTTGATGGGGTGGAAGGAGTACCTTTGCTTATAGGGCTGTTTTGCCGTCTATTATGTAAAAAAATGCATCACTGGCATATGTGGTTGATTGACTGTACTGAAGGTGTGCCGTAAAACTACCTCTGTCCACAGTCTGTATTCACTTAGATAGGTGAAAAGTGATATGCTGGCTCCTGGCAACAATATGCAGTAAATGGTTAAGATTTCCTATTCTTCTTTCTGCCCCATTCTTAATTTCTTGGAGCCGGCAATTGATGTGAAATTAGTACAGATTTACGGCAATGTACCCTTCCTCGCGCTAACCCTATGTAGAGGAATGTATTCAATATTGTCTATTCATTTAGTGATTGGCAGTGTGGCGTATTGGTGAAGGACAATGTATTAAAACGAAGATAATCACCCAGTCACTGAGCCAGTTGAAATCCTCAGCCCGGCCAGGAATCGAATCCGGAACCCTCTAATCCGAAGGCCAGTATACTGATCATTCGGCCAAGAAACTTGTTATTATTATTATTATTATTATTATTATTATTATTATTATTATTATTATTATTATTATTATTATTATTATTATAAAGTAATCTCGTGCCCTTGTGCTGAGGTAGTGAAGCATCTTCTCAGGCACAACCCGAATGGAGGTGAGCTGCATGTACCATTTTAACTGCATACCAGCCTTCCTGCCATTCTTAAATTTCTGTCAGTATCGGGAATCGAACCCGGGCCCAGGGGGACGGTAGCTAATAGCGTTTACCGTTACGCTATAGATCCGGACTTGATTATTATTATTATTATTATTATTATTATTATTATTATTATTATTTTGCTAGTGGCTTTACGTCGCACTGACAAAGATAGGTCTTATGCCGACGATGGGGTAGGAAAGGCCTTGGAGTTGAAAGGAAGCTGCCGTGGCCTTAATTAAGGTACAACCCCAGCATTTACCTGGCGTGAACGTGGAAAACCACGGAAAACCATCTTCAGGGATGCCGATAGTGGGATTCGAACCCACTATCTCCCGGATGCAAGTTCACAGCTCCGCGGCCCTAACTGCACGGCCAACTCGCCGTTTATTTTTGTTGAAAGGGAATCTGCCACCTGGGCGACTGCCCTAAATGCAGATCAGTAGTGATTGATTGAATGTTACGCTATGGATCCGGGCATTATTATTATTATTATTATTATTATTATTATTATTATTATTATTATTATTATTATTATTATTATTATTATTATTATTATTATTATTATTATTATTATTATTTTGCTAGTGGCTTTACGTCGCACTGACAAAGATAGGTCTTATGCCGACGATGGGGTAGGAAAGGCCTTGGAGTTGAAAGGAAGCTGCCGTGGCCTTAATTAAGGTACAACCCCAGCATTTGCCTGGCGTGAAAGTGGGAAACCACGGAAAACCACCTTCAGGGATGCCGATAGTGGGATTCGAACCCACTATCTCCCGGATGCAAGTTCACAGCTGCGCGGCCCTAACTGCACGGCCAACTCGCCGTTTATTTTTGTTGAAAGGGAATCTGCCACCTGGGCGACTGCCCTAAATGCAGATCAGTAGTGATTGATTGAATGTTACGCTATGGATCCGGGCTTTATTATTATTGTTATTATTGTTATTATTATTATTATTATTATTATTATTATTATTATTATTATTATTATTATTATTATGCTAGTGGCTTTACGTCTCACTGACACAGATAGGTCTTATGCCGACGATGGGGTAGGCAAGGCCTTGGAGTTGAAAGGAAGCGGCCGTGGCCTTAATTAAGGTACAATCCCAGCATTTACCTGGCGTGAAAATGGGAAACCACGGAAAACCTTCTTCAGGGATGCCGATAGTGGGATTCGAACCCACTATCTCCCGGATGCAAGCTCACAGCCGCGTGCCCCTAACCTCACGGCCAACTCGCCCGGTATTATTATTATTATTATTATTATTATTATTATTATTATTATTATTATTATTATTATTATTATTAGTTTAGCTTGTACCGAGCGAGTTGGCCGTGCGGTTAAGGACGCGCAGATGTGGGCTTGCATTCGCGAGATAGTGGGTGGGGAGATAGTAGGCCACGGCCGATTCCTTCCACTCCTAGCCCATTCCTATGTCATCGTCGCCGTAAGACTTATCTGTGTCGGTGCGACGTAAAGCAAACTGTAATAATAATAATAATAATAATAATAATAATAATAATAATAATAATAATAATAATAATAATAATAATTCATTGAAATTTATTAATTTTTATCGTCCTCCTTATTTCGAGTGGATGCCAGTTGCACGTTTTGTGTCATCTTTTTATTTGTGCATACAATCAAAGAATGCCACCTTAGTGCCGACTTTTATAGCCCTGAATGACTGTGAATCCTCCATACATGGCATTATAAACGATGACTATATATTACATCTTGTCTAGCTGTGCTCTGAGTCAATATGCTCATCACAGTTTCGGTATTTTAGATCCCCTCAGCAGGAGACATGAAGAATTAAGGTTTTTGTCGCCAAGCGGTATCTCGGTTCTCAGTCCGCTATGCAGATGTTCCCTGACGTCATCACGGCCACGTGACCTTCCAGATGGCGCTCGCGTGTATTGCAGTTCTTCGACTGAGCGTTTTGTTATTTGCTTGCTGTGCTTCTGAAGAGATTTTTTCCACTCCTTTGGCTGCTGTCTCTATTTTCTTTGACCGCGCACTTAAACGCGGCGCTCACACGCGCTGTCTGCCTCTAATAGGAAGAGGGGTCCTATTTTTAAATGTGGAACCTTTCCTTTGATCTTCTTATACACATAATGTCCCATAAGCTATAACCACTTGTGTTGTGGGTCTGCTATGTTCAAAGCATTCGGCCAATCAAAGAAGAAGATGGTCGTTTATCTATAGCATTACAGGCTCCTCCGTTTAGTAGAGACCTAGGTTGTTCCTAAGAAGCTGTTGATGACTTCTGTATTTAGCACTCGTCCATTACGTTTACAACAGATTGGAGGCAAACTCTACATGATTCGAAATTTTTAAAAAAAGTGCTGTGTTGAAATAAAGTTTGTTTCATGTTCTTGGCTGTAAGATATGTTTTTTCTTTTACAATTGACTTTACGTCGCACCAACAGAGATAGGTCTTATGGCGACGAAGGGATGGGAAAAGACGAGAAGTAGGAAGGAAGCGGCCGTGACCTTAATTAAGGTACAGCCCCAGCGTTTGCCTTATGTGAAAATGGGAAATCACGGAAAACAATCTTCAGGGCTGCCGACAGTGGGATTCGAATCCACTATCTTCAGAATGTAAGATCACAGCTCTGCGCCCCTAACCGCACGGCCAACTCGCCCGGTTGGAACATACGTATGTCCTTTGTAACTTAGCAAGTCGTATTTTGAACAGAGGAACTTCAGTTCTTTTGAATGACAAGTTAATACACAATGCACGTTCCACTTGAAATGGAGATCAGTAGAACCCTGGTAGTCCGAACGCCTCAAATTCCAAATTTCTTATTATCGGAACAAAATCCTTGACAGAGGGACTAACATCCCACTGCAAGTAAACGAGTTAATCATGGTGCCGTACTTATACATACATACATACATACATACATACATACATACATACATACATACATACATACATACATACATACATACATTATCATTATAGACTGTTATGCCTTTCAGCGTTCAGTCTGCAAGCCTCGGTAAATTTACTATACGTCGTCATAAACCTCGATTTGCAACTAGTGTTGTGGCCTCATTTAGTTCTATACCTCTTATCTTTAAATCGTTAGAAACCGAGTCTAACCATCGTCGTCTTGGTCTCCCTCTACTTCTCTTACCCTCCATAGCAGAGTCCATTATTCTCCTAGGTAACCTATCCTCCTCCTTTCGCCTCACATGACCACACCACCGAAGCCGGTTTATGCGTACAGCTTCATCCATCGAGTTCATTCCTAAATTAGCTTTTATCTCCTCATTCCGAGTACCCTCCTGCCATTGTTCCCACCTGTTTGTACCAGAAATAATTCTTGCTGCTTTCATGTCTGCTGCTTCTAACTTATGAATAAGATATCCTGAGTCCACCCAGCTTTCGCTCCCTTAATGCAAAGTTGGTCTGAAAACAGACCGATGTAAAGATAGTTTCGTCTGGGAGCTGACTTCCTTCTGACAGAATACCGCTGATCGCAACTGCGAGCTCACTGCATTAGCTCTACTACACCTTGATTCAATCTCACTTACTATATTACCATCCTGGGAGAACACAAAACCTAAATACTTGAAATTATCGACCTGTTCTAGCTTTGTAACACCAATCTGACATTCAATTGTGTTGAATTTCTTACCTACTGACATCAATTTAGTCTTCGAGAGGCTAATTTTCATACCATACTCATTACACCTATTTTCAAGTTCCAAGATATTAGACTGCAGGCTTTCGGCGCAGTCTGCCATTTTTACCAAGTCGTCAGCATAGGCCAAACTGCGTACTACATTTCAACCTAACTGAATCCCTCCCTGCCATTTTATACCTTTCAGCAGATGATCCATGTAAACTTCGAACAGCAAAGGTGAAAGATTACAGCCTTGTCTAACCCCTGTATATACCCTGAACCATGAATTCATTCTACCATCAATTGCCACTGAAGCCCAATTGTCAACATAAACGCCTTTGATTGATTTTAATAATCTACCTTTAATTCCATAGTTCCCCAGTATAGTGAACATCTTTTCCCTCGGTCCCCTGCCATATGCTTTCTCTAGATCTACGAAACATAAACACAACTGCCTATTCCTCTCGTAGCATTTTTCAATTACCTGGCGCATACTGAAAATCTGACCCTGACAGCCTCTCTGTGGTCTGAAACCGCACTGGTTTTCATCCAACTTCCTCTCAACGGCTGATCGCACCCTCCCTTCCAAAATTGCCTGGTATAATAATCAATGAGATACCTCGATAGTTGTTGCAATCCTTCCTGTTCCCTTGCATACAGTTAGATGCAATTATTGCTTTTGTCCAATCTGAAGGAATGTTACCAACACTCGACGCTAATTTTACTACTCTATGACGCCATTTCATCCCTGTCTTCCCACTATACTGGACCATTTCAGGTCTAATTTCATTCATCTATTCCTGCTGCCTTATGAAAATTGAGTTCATTTACCATCCTTTCCACTTCCTCAAGCATAATTTCACCAACATCATTTTTCCTCCTCCCCATGAGCTTGGCTGTTTGCATCACCACCAGGATGATTTCCTTTTACATTGAGAAGATGTTCAAAATATTCCCTCCACCTCTCCAGTGATTCCCTGGGATCTATTATGAGTTCACCAGAATTACTCAAAACACTGTTCATTTCCTTTTTCCCTCCCTTCCTAAGATTCTTTATTACTGTCCAGAAAGGTTTCCCTCCTGCTTGACCTAGCCTTTCCAGGTTATTACCAAAATCTTCCCACGACTTCTTTTTGGATTCAACAACTATTTGTTTCGCTCTGTTTCTTTCATCTACGTACAAATCCCTGTCTGCCTTTGCCCTTGTTTGGAGCCATATCTGATAAGCCTTCTTTTTACGTTTACAGGCTGCTCTCACTTCATCATTCCACCAAGATGTTCGCCTTTTCCCATCTTTACACACAGTTGTTCTTAGGCATTCCCTTGCTGTTTCTGCTACAGCATCCCTGTATGCCACCCATTCACTTTCTATATCCTGAACCTGCTTACTGTCTACTGTTTGAAACTTCTCACTAATCATATCCATGTACTTCTGTCTAATTTCCTCGTCCTGGAGATTTTATACCCTTATTCGTTTGCGGACAGATTTCACTTTATCTACCCTGGGCCTAAAGATACTTAGTTCACTACAGATCAGATAGTGGTCTGTATCATCGAAAAATCCGTGAAAAACGCGTACATTCCTAACAGATTTCCTGAATTCTAAGCCTGTTAGGATATAGTCCTTTATGGATCTGGTACCCCTAGCCTCCCATGTATAGCGTTGAATAGCCTTATGCTTGAAGAATGTATTCGTAACAGCTAAACCCATACTAGCACAGAAGTCCAGCAAACGCTTCCCATTCCCAATAGCTTCCATATCTTCCCTACATTTACCAATCACCCTTTCGTATCCTTCAGTTCTATTCCCAACTCTCGCATTGAAATCGCCCATTAGCACTATTCTATCCTTGCTGTTGACCCTGACCACGATGTCACTCAATGCTTCATAAAACTTGTCAACTTCATCCTCATCTGCACCCTGACATGGTGAATACACGGACACAATTCTTGTCCTAATTCCTCCAGCTGACAAATCTACCCACATCATTCGTTCATTTACGTGCCTAACAGAAACTATGTTGCGTGCAATGGTATTCCTACCCCAGACTCTGCCCTTCCCTTTCTAACGCCCGTCAAGTACACTTTATAATCTATCTCTTCCTCGTTAACTCCTCTTAGATTTCCTTTCTCCAACGGTTTCCTTGATTTTCCTGTATGCAGCATCTAACTTTCCTAGGACCATACAACCTTCGACATCCTTGCACTTCTCCTTCATCCAGTCTTCCTTAGCTACCTTGCACTTTCTATCCACTTCATTCTTAATCGCCCGCATTCTTTTCTGCCCCCTTCATTTCTAGCATTCTTGTATTTTCGTCGTTTATCAATCAGGTCTAGTATCTTCTGATTTATCCACTTATTCTTAATTGATCTTTTCTTCTTTCCTAACATTTCTTCAGCAGATCTACTGACTGCATTTTTCATGACTGTCCACTCTTCCTCTATTGTGTTTCCATCAGCCTTTTCATTTAGTCCTTGCGCAACATGTTCCTTGACAGAATCCTTCACACTCTTTTCTTTCACTCTTTTCTGAATAGGTATAAAAAAATCGTTATTTTCTGTTTGTACTCTTTGAATATTTACTTAAATTTTTTGCCGGACGTCTGTTGCAGCATCACGGGAAACGGAACATATTCAAGAATCTTGGTATTTCATTTTAAGATGAGGGCGAGTAGGATCTTAGCTTCATGTTGTTCAAAAAGTTCAGCCGGAGTTGGGTTTCATAGTGAGCCTAAACCATAAAAGTCTATGTATCTCTCTTAGGACTGGTTTTACAGTGAATTGACTCCAGACGAAATTCATTCAGAAATGTGTTACGTCTTTTTGTTGTATACCTTTTTCTGGTTCACTGAAAAATAAGGAAAATAAGAATGAACCGGTTATATGGGAAACCACAATGTCCATTTTCGGACAGAATAGATTGAATGCATATAAGTTAAAATTATATATATTTCATTTTTCTGATCGTTTATTATTTCCTTCTTTCTTTCTTTCTTTCTTAATCCGTTTACCCTCTAGGGTTTGTTTCACCATCGGACTCACCGAGGGATCACACCTTTACCACCTCAAGGGCAGTGTCCTGGAGCTGGAGACTTTGGGTTGGGATACTGTTGGGAAGGAGGACCAGTACCTCGCCCAGGTGGTGTCATCTGCTATATTGAACAGGGGCCTTGTAGGGAATGGCCTTCATTTAGGTACCATCCCGGAATTTGCCTGGAGGAGAAGTGGGAAACTACGGGAAACCACTTCGGGGATGGCTGAGGAGGAAATCGAACGCTCCTTTACTCAGTAGACCTCCCTAGGCTGAGTGAATCCCGTTCCAGTTCTCGTACCACGTTTAAAATTGTGTGGCAGAGCCGGGAATCGAACTCGGTGCCCTCTAAACTGAAGCTCACTACGGTAACCGTTCAGCCAAGGAGCCGAACCCTGGACACCCCTGGCCCATTACGATTGAAATATTTCAAGTGAAAACCTTTCTCCTCTATACTAAGTGTAATGAGAACATGCAACGGTAGATTAGTCTTCATAGATGTTGAATTTACAGTCCAGAGACTAGAAACTGGGGGGGGGGCGCTATTTCAGCAGCATTATTCGCAAGCCAGGCCTGATTTATAGGCGCAGTGAGCACGCTGATGCATCTTGTGCAGTATTTAAACCATTTTAATGAGGCAATTAGAGCCGCGTACACTGTTCCTATCACCCTCCCCTTTAGCCGCTCCCACACGTTTCCTTTTTTTTTTTTTTCAGCTCGACCCGTCTCGTCATAATCTCCTTCATAAATTATTTGTTTCTTGTTGTGGCCATCTCGTTAGCACTTGCGTGACGCATATCTGGATAGTTTTACAAACTAACTCCCACGCTATTTAAGTGACAGATCATGAAAGCGTAATGATGGAAGCAGTGCAAAGAAACAACTCGTGTTATGATTACCGTAATTTAGTTACTCATTTGCATGTAAATAATGTGTTTGAAATATACATTCTCTTCCATAATTTAACGTGTAAATATTAAATAACATTCTAATGCCAGTTAATGCAACTATATACATGGCTGTTTCTCTCTGAATTATTTGGCATTAGCGAGCGTTGTACGTGTTTACACAATGTCTGTTTACACAGCCTGAGCTGCTAATAGAGCCTTCGATTAAGTCACAAAAATCCTCATAAAATGACTTGATTCACTAGTAACAGCGGCTGTAGCAGAGTTTTAGAGTTCTTTACAACTAAGCCTATTTAGTTCTCTCGGATGTTTTTCAAGTACAATTTGACATCTTGTGGTACATCAAATGATGTCATGGATTGGTGGTTGGGTTACCAGACGCTCCGATCTCGCGGAATATGTCCCGACTGCTAGTTAAAATCCCCGCGCCCATTTTCGATTTTAGGTGGGACGAAAGAAATTTAACATCAGTTTGATATCTTTGTTAAAACGTGGTTTACGTCGTACCAATACACATAGGTCTTATGGTGACGATGGTATAGGGAACGGCTAGGAGTGGGAAGGAAGCGGCCGTGGCCTTAATTAAGGTACAGCCCCAGCAGTTGCCTTATGTGAAAAAACGGAAACCACGGAAAACCATCTTCAGGGCTGCCATCAGTGGGGTTCGAACCCACTGTCTCAAGAATTCAGGCTCACAGCTGCGCGCACTTAACTGCTCGGCCAACTCGCCCGGTTAATATCATCTTTGTCATCCCATATAACGTGGTAACTTCTTTCTTTCTTTCCATTCTTTTCTTCTTTCTCTCGCTCTGGTAGAGTCACGGGTGCGAACTATATAGTAAATGTGTATTTTGCCCTGTTTTACGACCAGATGACCTTCCCGACGCCAACCGTATGTGAAGGGATGGTAGTATGATGTGAATATGAAGACGAGTGTGTTGGGACAACACGCAAAGACCCAGTCCCCGAAACAAAGGAATTTACCAGTCGTGATTATAATCTCCGGTCCGGCCGGGAATCGAACACAAAATCCTTCGATTCGAAAGCCTCAACGTTGACTACTCAGCCAAGAAGCCGGACGTGTAACTTCTTTGATTATTATAAATATTTATTTTAGCGTAAATTTAATTTACTAACGATTCGTGTTCGAAATTTCGTTTTACACATTTTTTCGCTCCACTGTGAATATTTGGAATCTTACGAATTGTGTATGACTTCAAAATTATCTGGTGTAAAAACACACTTCCTGTGTGAAGTATACCCAGCTTTGAAGAAGGCCTATATTGTAACTCCTAAATTAGGCTATTGGGCAGAAAATAGATCAGATAATATTGAGGTTTCATGCATGGGAAACTGTGACTAATAAGTTAGTTTTTAAAATAGAAATTGTTGATATTCATATTATTTGTTTTAATTTATATACATGTTCTTTTTAACTTCTGAATACTTACATCACTGTCTCTCAGGAAAGGACTAACTTGTAAGTATAGGTAGGCGTAGGCCTGTACTGGAAAGAGTGTCGCTCTTTGGTAATTCAAAAATCTGACCACCATCATTAATAGTTATAACTAATTGCCATCAATTTCAAATTCCACACAGGATACTGAAGCATTCAAGTGCAATTCTAAATACGTATATATTTACACTTTACTGCATGAATTACTTTTCATTTCCGTTTGATGACGAAAATTCCAAGCTTTAAGTCTCAAATTGCATTCAATGTCTTAGACTTACCAACAGTTCTAAAGTGGGGCTAATACCTTAACACACTATGGCCCGGTTTCATCAACACATGTTAAATATATACTAACAAGTAGTTAGTTAATAAGGAGTTAAAATTTTAACATCTTGCTAGGTTTCTTGCGTTTCATCAAACCTTTCTTGTGAAATGTTAAACTAATCGACTGTTAACTCTCCCAATATTGCGAACTGGTGCGAATCAAGGAGGCAGTGTTACGAACATGCTGTTTTATAGCGCGCTCCGATGCGCTTTTGTTTGCGAACAGCTGTAAAATATGGCGCGAGAAGTGAAACAATCGTAGTTCTAATTTTTCCTCCTTCGAAAAAGAGTTGTTAATTGAATTAGTTAGCAAATGTATATAAGTTATTGAGTGCAAGCGCACGGATGGCTTGACAATAAAACAAAAGGACGAAGCGTGGGAGAAAGTCCGCGATGGTTTCAATGGGGTTAACAGATACGTTTTTAGCGGGCATCCACTGTCACCTAACAAAATCACTTCGTTAATTGTCCAACTTCAAACTGTGCTCCGATATGGGAGTTATTAAATATTGTATTGTCGTGTGCAGAACCAGACCACCTAGCAAGTATATCCCTGATTTGGAGGTTAGGCTCATTAATCACCTGAACATTAACAGATAAATATCTCTTCCGATTACGTTATATTTCGGCCCAATTGCCTCCAGGTGATTGGATTCTCTCATGTGTGTAATGTATTGCACCTAGAACAAACACTAGGAAAACGGCTTATTTCATAGAAGTCGCGGATAATTTGCTGACGCTCTTCTAGTGAAGGGAATGTAATGTTATATGCCTCCTCCTCATGGATGCTATTGCTGCAGACACTCGTCAAACAACTCTACTAACAGTGGCTTTAGAAATTCCAGCATTGTCTCTGACATTTTTTAAATGAAAATAACCAGTAGTAAAAATCGTATTATTATCAGTACCTGCAACATTGGAGAAAGAGGTTAAGTTTCTCTTCGTAGGATATTCTAACCTCACTCGAATTTCGTCAACAACCTTAGCAACGACTCTTTTCGATAACCTGTATCTATGAAGAAATTCCGCATCCGTCAAATTTTCAAAAGTCATTACGTCGCTGAACTCTTCTTCGATCAGGATTGTTTTGTAAAAGATCTAAATAGAGCAATTCCGCATCGAAAGCGAGATTCACAGCAGCCATTTTGGAACAGGTTGCTAAATGCTACTGTTCGTCATTTAACATTGGAAATGGCTGATGTTAACTTTAATAGGCAGTTTAACATTTGTTAATGTTAACAGTTGTTGATGAAACGCAAATTTTCTTAAATCGTATGTTAAAATGATTTAACACCTCGTTAAGTACTAACATGTGTTGATGAAACCGGGCCTATGTGATGTGGTTTGCCACAATGGAATATACATACGATATTTCGCAATTTTTCGCTAAGCTTTTGATATTCAAAGACCGATCATTACTGCCTACTGGCCATGGGTACTTATTGTAAGGCGTACTTGCACGACCGTAGGTCGGTAATGTCTTTGAGATTGAGCCAGAGGTACTCCCGTGATAGGGAGGGCCAACGGAAATTATAACGGTGGTTGGTACGCGTGGATATTGACGGGGGTGAAATGAGTACCTTTGGGTGTAGGGATTGTTTGTCGTCTGTTATGTATAATGATAAAAAATAAGGCATCACTGGTGTATGTGTTGGATTGGCCGTAGAGTTGAAGCTGTACAATGGGTACCGTAAAATAGCTAGAAAATCATACGATTCATATATGAATCACTATGCATAGTAGGATTAAACTTGGTTGAGCTATTGGTCTTTTCATCCATGAGTCCAGTATTTCCTGGCTGTCTACAACTATAAGAGCATAATCTAGATCACTTGGGCAAATTCTCACTTGTATTTTCGTCTAGTCTGGTGTCATTCCCTTCGAGTTTTCCTTTTTTTAGATTCGGCTATATACTTCCAAGATCTTACCCCTAGAACGAATTGTTCTCACCGAGCTCGGTAGCTACAGCCGCTTAAGTGCGGCCAGTATCCAGCATTCGGGAGATAGTGGGTTCGAATCCCACTGTCGGCAGACCTGAAAGTGTTTTTCCGTGGTTTTCCATTTCCTCATCATGCAAATGCTGGGGTTGCACCCGTTTTTAAAATGATATTTGTTCGTGGCGTCGACCCCTCTGGATATTTTGCCACTACTTGCACCATATGATATTAAACTGCGTGTAATTGGGATTGCGGAAGTGTAGAGTGTTGAATGTGAGGAAAGGAACATTAAGGAAGACACAAAACACCCAGTCCCCAGGCCAGGGATGTTAATCATTTACAATTTAAAACGCCCTGACCCGGCCGGGAATCGAACCCGGGGCCGCCGGTGACAGGCGGACGCGTTGCCCCCTACACCGCGGGGCCGGACTGGGGTTGCACCTTAATTAAGGCCACGGCTGATTCCTTCCCACTCCTTGGCCTTTCCCGTCCCATCGTCGCCATAAGACCTATCTGCGTCGGTATGACGTAAAGCAACTTGTAAAAAAAAAAAAATCTCTCCCTTCTTATTTTAGATTATGGATACCCTACAGTCCTACTTCGTTCTGTAGATGTGTGAAAGTGAACATATTAGTTCTTGTGTACCTTTTGGTAGGCACTAATTGTGAATCTAGAATTCAGAACCTAAATGAAGTGGTTACTTCCACAAATTGAACAGTTACTGCAGTGCATTGCTTAACGTCTACTACCATGATCTGAACGATTTTATATATATCGTCGCTGGAAAGGTAAAATGTTGTATTCCACAAAGCTCTTCCTATCAATTATTCTCCTTAAGACTGGTCACGCCTCCCAGCCACGTATGGATATGCAGTCCATCAGAACAAATTTTGTTGTGTTCATTTTCCTATGCCCACGTGTAAAGGAAAATGAACCTTACAGTACCGTACTGTAGGAATGTTCGTTTGCATTACGTATTTACGCACTCCTAGTGTACAATGCATCTAAGGTTCATTTTCGTTTAATCGTCGACATAGGAAAACGAACACAACGGACATTGTTTTGATGGACTGCGTATCCATATGTGGCTGGGAGGCGTGACGAGTCTTAAGGAGAATAATTGATAGGAAGAGCTTTGTGGAATACAACCTTTTACCTTTCCAGCGACGATATATATACTGTAATTTGCTGTTTTGATGTAAAGCAGTAAATCTTTTCCGTATAATGTACACTTATGATCCATGGCATGCCTGAAGCTAGGGTTCAAAATGAAATAATTGAACTTTTTTACACATTTTTCCGCTCCACTGTCAATGTTTGGAATCTCACAAATTGTGTCTGAATTCCGAATTCCCTGGTGTAAAAAGAGACTTCTTATGTGAAGTATACCCACTTTTGAAGAAATTTGAAGTCCAGAAGTTCTTTCAAAATTAAATAATGAGTTGCCTTCTTTGCGTCTACAGTACTGACAGACTTTTCAGAGAGAAAAGGAATCACATTTCTTAATTAACACTACAGAAATAAAACAATTATTGTGCTTGCATAAACACATACGTAAGGTAGGGGGGACATATTTCGTCCCCTTTGATGACTTGGACCTGTAAAACTTCACGAATGTTATGGACAAGGCTAAAAATTGGTATCTATCTATATATATAAAATAAGAGTTTTGTCTGTACATGCCTCAGAATTTAAAAATAATGGTATTTCTATATCGATCATGTCCACAGTAACAAGGAAATGCCCTTTTTTCGTTTCCACAATTTCTGTCTGTCTGTCTGTCTGTCTGTCTGTCTGTCTGTCTGTCTGTCTGTCTGTCTGTCTGTCTGTCTGTCTGTCTGTCTGTATGCACACGCATAACGAGAAAACGGCTGAAGATAATTTAATCAAAATCGGTATGTGAAGTCGGGGGATGAACCACTACAATTTTATTCACCCGTGATGAAATGGTAGTTTAGGGGAAGGTGCCTAAAATTTAACGTTTAAATACCTATGTTATTGGTCCTATCGAAAAGTACTACACAACAAAAGTTATAGACAATGCAGTTTCCGATCATTTATGTTTTATTCAGTTGTACAGTACTATGATTTGTGTTTCAGAGTCGGAAGGAAACTAAATGTAAAGGCCTACAATATCGAAAGCGCATAACATTGATCAACAATAACACTACACTGACCATTGTGATGTGCTGCCACTCAACTCCGATAGCTGGGATTACTGCTACGCAGCGGGTATAACAGCCTGACTGAATATTGGCGGGAAATAGGTGGGGTTTTAGATAACCTTCTTCTTTAGCATGGCATTCCTCAGGTTCATACATTTTCTGATACTGCTGATACGTAACACACTGGTTCATCATAGTATTCCAGCTATTCGATCTCTACTCTGACGCGCAGATACGAATGAGGAGTGTGGACACATAAGACAGAGGCTCAGTTAGTAGTAGTATGACCTCGGTGATCTCGGTGACCTGGTCTAGAATTAAAATTTCGGTCTATTCCAAACTATAGCACCACAATTCACTAAATAACTCATAATTCAACCCTGAAAAGAGCCATTTATTAAGAAAAAGCTTCTTCCTCTTCACTTTTATTAAATTCTACAATCAGTTTATTCCCAATTAGCTTCAAAGAGGGGGTTTCTCCTCTGGTTTAAAGGAAAAATTTGCCTCCATGTCAGATAGTCCCTCCTTTCCCTCCACTGTAGAGAAATGAGATTTTCTGAGTCATCGGGTACTCCTAGGAAATAGATTACTAAAAGGACATGTCTTTTGCCCTGGGAGTCTCCACAATCTCCCCCCCCCCCAGAAAAAACGAAGAAAGATCACGGATCACGGCTGTCTGCAGCTTGGTCATTCCAGCTCCGGAACTTTGGACTGTTAGATCGGCAGCGTAGTTCCTTAAAACTGAGAAAATGTGTGGTTTTTCATTTGATCGAGTATTTCATATGAAAGCATTGCTTTTAATCGCACCGTTCCTACTGACGTTGGGAAAACCACTAAGACAGTCTTTCTGAGGATGATCAAAGGCAGGTGGAGAGTGAGTGTCTGTAATTACAATGAAAACTCCACAACCTGATTGTGACTGATGGTAGTGAAGCGGGCCTTCAATTACAATGAGAATCCCCTAACCCAGTCTTCATATGTGAAAAAACGTTTAGTGACTTCACCGTCGCGTTTCTAGGGTAACGTTAGGAGCTATGTAATTTAATGCAATCTTACTCACACCGTGTACACTACCTAACCTAGAATTCTGTGTACAATGTAGAATTCCGTAGCGAAGCACGGGTACATCAGCTAGTTACTGAATATATTCTCCTCTTACGGGAAAGTTACAATGAAACTGTTGTAACGTAAGGTACGGTAGTCAGTTTTTGACATAAACACAAACACTACAAAACTAAACTACTGTTCGTAATTTCATCCCCCACCAAATTTATGAAAAGTAACCCTTAATGTTAATATATTTTTCCTTTCTTACTACCTTACCAAACACTTTCCCTATAATGAATTACTTGAAGGCTATTTATGAAAAATGTTTTCTTAGTATTCTTTTTAACATAGTCGTTCAGCGTTGCTCGTGGGATGTTAAAAGTTTTATTTGCAAGTTTGTAACCCATTATCTTGTCCCTCACTGCATTAACAGCGTTTTTTATAGACTCCTTATCCTACTGCTTGAATTTTCCCATCTGAAAATAATAATAAAATTCATAAATAACAAGTCAAATGAAGGGGGCGAAATTACGAACATTCCCTGTTTTTTATTATATTGCCCGCTACAAAAACTCACGCCATCCACCTCACCGAAGGGATTACACGCCAGATACTACACCACAGTCCAGTATTTCATACACATATCAGTGCTCATTCTAGGAATAACATGCTCTTAATTTGAACGCTGCACTGACTCAGCACAGCATCAAAAATAAATCCTCCTTGTACACGGAAATTAACGTGGTGCACACAACCAACTCTCACAAGACAACGGGATGAGGCTACGCGTGTACGCTTGGCTAAACATTAGGTACCAACCGTGCAAACTGGAAATGCCTAGGGGGTCGGAATTAGGTGCGGGGACGAAATTTTGTCCCAGTCCATAACATACATACCTGCATACATACATACATGCATACATACATACATACATACATACATACATACATACATACATACATACATACATACATACATAGGGTTAGGCCTTTCGGTGTTCAGTCTGGAAGCCTTCAAGAATTCAGTATGGGCATCCACTACCCTCTATTTGTTACTATCTCTGTAGACTCTTTTAGTTAAACCCTCTTTACAACTTAATCATTAAAAACTAAGTCTAAGAATCCTAGCCTTGGCCTCACTCTGCTTGTCTTTCCCATTGTGGTCTCGTCACCTGTTCTCCTCCATTCGCCTCACATGCCCAGACAACTAATGCTGGTTTATACGTACAACTTCATCCGTCACGTTCATTCCTAACTTTATGTTCTCTTTCCGAGTATCCTCCTGCCATTGTTTCCACCTGTTTTTACCAGCAATCATTCTTGCTTCTTTCATGTCTGTTAACTTCTAACGTATGAATAAGATATCCTGAGTACACCCAGCTGTCACTGTCGCACAGCAAAGTCGGTCTCAAACAGACCGGTGTAGAAACATTTTCGTTCGGGAACGGACATCTTTTGCAGAATATCTATGATCACAACTACGAGCTCACAGCATTAGCTTTGCATCACCTTGATTCAATTTCACTTGCTATACTACCTACCTTCCTGGGGGATTACACATCCTAAATACTGTACTTGAAATACCAGTTTTGCATTCGCAACCTGATTCGTTCATCTTAGGTTTCATTCCTAGTGACATACTTTAGTCTTGGGAATGCTAACTTTCCTAATTAATGTTGTTGCAAATAATCTGTTGTTCACTCAGTGTTTTATGGTGATATGAAAAATTGTTTGAGTGAGATTCCAACTAAATTTTTCTTTTTCCTTGTGACTTTTCGCTGAAAATGCTATTTCAGACCACTTTGTTCACTTAAGGAAATACTAAATTCCTTCCCGCATAAAACATTATATGCCCGACGTTTATCTGGAACTGGCTTAATCCGCGAAAATAGTTGAGATGTGTATCATAAAAGTAATTCAACTCCTTCTCCCACCCCCCCCACCCCCGGCCAAGATGATTTTCTCCCAAAAATGCGTTTTTCTTTGTTTTTAAAGGAGATCCAAATACCAATTTCTACGTCTGTGACAACTTTAATTTTTATTAGATGTAAGTATCCTCATACAATTCATTCGATTAATTTTTCAATTCTTTCACCCCCCCCCCTTCATTGGATTTTCCGAAAACAAAGGAATACGTGTTTCTTTACTTGAAAATCAGATTCCAAATACCAATTTTCAGGTCTGCAACATCTTTCGTTTTTGAGATAATAGTATATTCATACAAATAATTCGACTAATTTTTTAATTCCCCCCCCCCTCCTTAAGTGGATTTCCGGATGCAAAAAATACTCATTTTCTAAACGAGATTCCAAATACCAATGTTCACGTCTGTAATATCTTCAGTTTTTGAGAATTCAGTATCCTAATAAAAAGAATTCAATCACATTTTTTGTCGTTTTTATCCCCCCCACCTAAGTGTTTTTCCGAAAACAAAAAGTACATGTTTCTTTATTTTTAATAGAGATTAAAAGTACCATTTTCACTTCTGTAACATGTTACGTTCTTGAGATATACTGTAGATATGCTCATTTTAAAATTTCACCCCCTTTTTAGTTCCCCTTAAGTGGAGTTTCCGAAAAGAAATTCCTCTGTTTCTTTGCTTTTACAGGAGGTTCCAAATATCAATTTTTACGTCTGTAACATTTTACGTTTCTGTGATATACTGTAATCAATTCTTTCTAAAAATTCACTCCATTTTTCACTCCTATTGAACCCCCATTAATTGGATTTTCCAAAAAAAAGTGTTTCTGTATTTCATAAGGAGTTTCCAAATACTAATTTTCAGGTCTGTAATATCTTCCGTTTCTGAGATATATGTATCCTAATTAAAGGCATTCAACCGCATTTTCACCCCTCCTAGTGGGGTTTTCCGAAATCAAAACAATACGTGTTTCTTTATTTTTAAAGGAGATTCTAAATACCAATTTTTACATCTGAAAACTTTTAAAGTTTTGAGACATAGATACACTCATTTTAAAAATTTCAAAAAATTCACCCCACTTGACACTCCTGTTTAACCCCCATAAATTGCATTTTTCAAAATCAAAGAAATAAGCATTTCTTTATTTTTAAAGGAGATTACAAATACCAATTTTCAGATCTGTAATATCTTCAGTTCCTGAGATATAAGTATCCTCGGTAAAGGCATTTAACCCTTCTTTTACCCTTTTTCACCCCTCCTAGTGGGATTTACCGAAAACAAAACATACGTGTTTCTTTATTTTTAAAGGAGATTCTAAATAACAGTTTTTACATCTGTAAACGTTAAAAGTTATGAGATATAGGCTAGATACACACATTTTAAAAATTCATCCCCATTTTCACCCCCTTACCGACGGAATATCCAAAAATCCTCCCTTAGTGAGCACGTACATTGTGATATAAATGTATCCTCAAAATTTCATTTCTTTATGTCCAGTAGTTTTGCTCTGCGGTGATGAATGAATGAATGAATCAATCAATCAATCAATCAATCAATCAATCAATCAATCAATCAATCAATCAATCAATCAATCAGTCAGTCAGTCAGGACATGTTCTTTTATATTATATAGATAATGTGATTGTAAGTATTTCAATTTATTCTTCGGAAGAATCTGTGCTGAATCGTCTTCGTTTCTACTCATTTTGAAATGTTTATTATCTGGATTGTTACGGATTGCTCATCTTATTACCACGCTTGCACAACACTCTCGCGAATCTTGAGTCTAAAGCGGACGTTAACAGCGTGGCGAACGTAACATTTTATTAATTTTCCAGTGTTACCACCATGGCTCTGAATCGAGGAATGCAACTTACAGCTGAGATATTTTCTTACTCTGTAAGCTTACTTATTTATATTGGTTTCGATGCAGAAATTATTTAAATAAGGAGAACTGCCCACTCCGGGCAAATAACAAACGGAGGAACAAAATAATGATGAAATCACGAAAGAATTATTATTTTGGTGGTCGGGGTTGGGGGATGGGACGATGCACAAGGCAACCCTACTGAAGCACTTTTCGTTGTAATGCCTCCTGTACACCATCAGTGCTTCCTTTCAGTTCAATACTTCACAAGAGAAGTTGTCAAATCTTGTCAAAGATTGTTCAATATTGCTGAAGATATGACAAGATTTGGCAAAGTTTGATAGCATTTTGTTTTAACATGGTGGAAAGGCAAGCAGCGGTTGTGGTTCTTGAAATAGCATTGGGATACTTGTAGGTTACCGTACGGTAATACACATAAAAGCTGCCCATTGTCCATATTTCTCTTGCATTCTCCTTGTTCGTTGCCGTTGTATTCACTTTATTGTGGTACTCTCCGGAGTCCACTGAATATAGGCAGTGATGTGCGTCATATTCAGCAATTAATACACACACAATATCGCTCGGTCGTAAAGACGAAGCCATTTTTGTTGTTTCGATTCCTGGCAATCCCAGCATGCCTAGCGGCAGAGGGCGCACCGTTAATACTCGTATTCAGTTCGTCAGTTCTGTCAAATACGTGGCAATTCTTTGACGATTAGAACATGTTCTAATTCACTTTTGAAGACTTCTCTAGACTTGTCAAGTATTGCAAGGGATTTGACAAGTAAACTTGTGAAACACATTTCTGTGAAGTCTTGAATTTGATCGTGTACAACACTTGATCATTGCTTCCATACACCCTACAAGGTGAGGTGTACATAGAGTGCCCAAACGTATCGCGCAGGGCAGTTGCCTCATTTTCCATCTGAACAACATGGAACTGTCCTGCCATCTAGCTTGAACTAAACATATCTTAATCGTTGCCAGCAGTAAGAAGCAGAGTATTGCATAATTGGAGAAGCGTTCCGGATCTCCTGAATGACAAAGAAATTTTGGCTTGTGCACGAAATGCTGATAAATACAGTTTCAAGCAAGATAAATGATGCAATAGTTTTACTTATGTTGAGGTTTTCAGTATTACTACACTTAGTAGTTATAACTCGATTATGATATATTGGACAAGTGCTGATGCTTGTTTCCTTGTGGTTTAAATTGGACTAACATATAGGTTATAGTAATCTATCAGTTTCATGTCCGTATTGATACTTAGTATCTATAATCACAAAGAATGGGTACTGACCACCTAATCAATACTTTATTATATCTTGTTACTAAGCAGTACCGGTTTCGACCTTCACAGAGGTCATCTTCAGCTGGTCATAAGATCTAAAATTAACTTAAAATAATTTTAAAAACATTACTAAATCTAATGAAGAATGTCACATGATGTATGTGATACGATTAAAATATACAATATATAAAATATACAATGATATGATGTATCTTCTGGTTAAAAACAAGCGTCAAAATTCTATGACATGTATGTGTTACATAAATTTCTAGTGTACTGTTTGTGAGTAGTAGATAATTTGGTGAAATACAATTTCAACAAGTAAAATGTTTATGGCGTTCTTGAAGTACACTTTGAAGTTCAGTTCATATTGGTGAATCGTTCTATGCATTCATTGGTATGTTTATACTAAACATTCTGGAACATTCTATGATATGGATGTAATAAAATTTATCAAATAATACATTAAAATACGAACAAAATGTTCACATGATTCTTGCGGTACGTTTTGGAATTATATTAATTTTGTACATTCACAGATATGTTTGTACCAAGCATTCTAGAATATTCAACTATGTATGCTGTTTTTCTTTTAAGTTCATATGATTAAGAATGTTGAATAATGAACATGAAAGTATTATATCTTTTATATCTTTTAACGAGATTAGTACCAAGAAAACTAATGACACACCACAATACTTTAACCAGAAGATACATCATATCATTGTATATTTTATATATTGTATATTTTAATCTTATCACTCACATCATGTGACATTCTTCATTACATTTAGTAATGTTTTTAAAATTATTTTAAGTTAACTTTAGATCTTATGACCAGCTGAAGATGACCTCTGTGAAGGTCGAAACCGGTACTGCTTAGTAACAAGATATAATGAAGTATTGATTAGGTGGACAGTACCCATTCTTTGTGATTATAGATATAGGTTATAGGCCCAACAAGTCTGTTCATGTAACTGATACAACTAAAAAGTGCCACGAATATATAACGTGTTGTCTATTTCCAATTTTTTAAATCAGTCAATCAATCAGCCATAACATTATACTGTAATATGTTCAATATTTACTCTAGTATTTCAGAATTAGTTGACTTTTATATAATTTCTCTTAGATGAAGGGTCATCAACCCACAGATGTCCGGCTCCATGACTAAGTGGTTAGCATGCTGGCCTTTGGTCACTCGGGTCCCGGGTTCGATTCCCGGCGGGGTCAGGAATTTTAAATATAATTGGCTAATTCCCCTAGCATGGGGACTGAGTGCATGTGCCATCCTCATCATCATGTCATCCTCATCACGACGCGCAGGTCGCCTACGGGCGTCGAATCAAAAGACCTGCACATGGTGAGCCGAAGTCCTCGGACACATCCGGGAACTAAAAGCCATACGCCATTTAATTTTTTCGACCCACAGATTGGAAAATAAATTGTACAATGGCGATGAGTGATGTATTTTTCTATGTTATTAGTTCAGTAACAGTACTCTTGGTCAAAAAAGGAGGAAAAGTGGCGAAGCAGTGCTCTTCAAAATGTTGATATTTTTGTTGTTTTAAAATTAGAGCTAAAGATGTATCTGTCCCACCACATTGTGGACTGTCCCTCTTTTTTGACAGTCTTGTCCTTCTTTTCTTCCTTCAACCGTTGGTCACCCTAGTGCAGTGGTATTCAAACGTTTTGATTGACGTACCCCCAGAATCCAACCTTCTTACCCTCTCAAGTACGAATATATTGCAGTCATACCAGAAATAACAAATAATGATTACTGGATGCCAAATATTATTAACTGTAATCATCATCTTCATCATCCGCAGCTTATCCCGCTTGCTCAGGGTCCCTGTACGCACTGAGGCATGAAAGAGTTGAGGCCGGAGATTTAAGGTCGCATGCCCTTCCTGACACGGCGGGACCCACTCAAGCAACACCAGGAATCAAACCGAGGTCGCCGGGTTGACAGGCAAGCAGCTAAACCGCTACACCACCTTGTTCCCCAATCATAACAAGAATGTATGGTCCAAGGAAACCTCGTAAGTTTACAAAAGAAGCCCAACACTGAGCGGTCGGCAATGGCCGGAGAACTGTTCTGGCATTTTCATTGCTTAACGATTGCCCAATTATTCGTCCGGCTCCATGGCTAAGTGGTTACAGCGGCCACAGGGGCCCCGGGTACGATTCCCGGCAGGGTCGGGAATTTTAACAATCATTGGTTGATTTCTCTAGCACGGGGGCTGCGTGTATGTATTGTCTTCATCATCATTTCATCCTCATTATGACGCACAGGTCGCCTACTGGTGTCAAATCAAAAGACCTGCATCTGGCGAGCCGAACATGTCCTCGGACACTCCCGGCACTAAAAGCCGTACCTTTAGGGGCGCGCGGCTGTGAGCTTCCATCCGGGAGATAGTGGAATCGAATCCCACTGTCGGCAGCCCTGAAGATGGTTTTCCGTGGTTTCCCATTTTCACACCAGACAAATGCTGGGGCTGTACCTTAATTAAGACCACGGCCGCTTCCTTCCCACTCCTTGACGGTTCCCATCCCATCGTCGCCATAAAACCTGTCTGTGTCGGTGCGACGTCAAGCCCATAGCAAAAAAAGCCGTACGCCATTTGAAGACCAATTATTCTATCATTGAAGTCGTCTGTTCCCTACTCGGGCAGTGCGGTAAGCATTCACAAGACAGGTGGGGAAACGTGTTTTTCTCATGAGTGGAATTACGAGGTTTCAATTATAGCAAAGGTGTATATACGCCTACAATTATTAATGCCAAAAATACTACTCTACGCCCTACCTGAAAAAATTAATTGAATGAGTGAATTTCGAAGCAAAAAAATTAAAAAGAGAATTGCAGCATAACTAAGGGGAGCTAGAAACCGACACAAGATTTTATTAAACACTAGCTGATTTACCCGTGCATTGCTACGAAATTCTATATTGTACACAGGATTCTAGGTTAGGTAGTGTACACGTTGTGAGTAAGATTGTATTAAATTGCATAGTTTTAACGTTACCCTAAAAAACGCGACGGGGAAGTCACTAAACGTCTTTTCACATAAGAAGACTGGGTTAGGGGATTCTCATTGTAATGGTAGACCCGCTTCACTACCATCAATCACAGTCAGGTTGGGGAGTTTTCATTATAATTGCAGACACTCACTCTCCACCTGCCTTTGATCATCCTCAGAAAGACTGTCTTAATGGTTTTCCCAACGTCAGTAGGAACGGTGCGATTAAAAGCAATGCTTTCATATGAAATACTCGATCAAATGAAAAACCACACATTTTCTCAGTTTTAAGGAACTACGCTGCCGATCTAACGGTCCAAAGTTCCGGAGCTGGAATGATCAAGCTGCAGACAGCCGTGATCCGTGATCTTTCTTCGTTTTTTCTGGGGGGGGGGGGATTGTGGAGACTCCCAGGGCAAAAGACATGTCCTTTTAGTAATCTATTTCCTAGGAGTACCCGATGACTCAGAAAATCTCATTTCTCTACAGTGGAGGGAAAGGAGGGACTATCTGACATGGAGGCAAATTTTTCCTTTCAACCAGAGGAGAAACCCCCTCTTTGAAGCTAATTTGGAATAAACTGATTGTAGAATTTAATAAAAGTGAAGAGGAAGAAGCTTTTTCTTAATAAATGGCTCTTTTCAGGGTTGAATTATGAGTTATTTAGTGAATTGTGGTGCTATAGTTTGGAATAGACCGAAATTTTAATTCTAGACCAGGTCACCGAGGTCATACTACTACTAACTGAGCCTCTGCCTTACGTGTCCACACTCCTCATTCGTATCTGCGCGTCAGAGTAGAGATCGAATAGCTGGAATACTATGATGAACCAGTGTGTTACGTATCAGCAGTATCAGAAAATGTATGAACCTGAGGAATGCCATGCTAAAGAAGAAGGTTATCTAAAACCCCACCTATTTTCCGCCAATATTCAGTCAGGCTGTTATACCCGCTGCGTAGCAGTAATCCCATCTATCGGAGTTGAGTGGCAGCACATCACAATGGTCAGTGTAGTGTTATTGTTGATCAATGTTATGCGCTTTCTATATTGTAGGCCTTTACATTTAGTTTCATTCTGACTCTGAAACACAAATCATGGTACTGTACAACTGAATAAAACTTAAATGATCGGAAACTGCATTGTCTATAACTTTTGTTGTGTAGTACTTTTCAATAGGACCAATAACATAGGTATTTAAACGTTAAATTTTAGGCACCTTCCCCTAAACTACCATTTCATCACGGGTGAATAAAATTGTTTATAGTTTAGACTCTATTTTCTTATTTTCCGGCTTTATATATCGATTTCTTTAATTTCTGTTTGCCTATTTTCTCGTGGCTCGGCGTTGATATGGACTTAGCAACAAAAATACAAATTCATGAATATCTGTGTTATCATAGCCGGCACGGTAAAAATGTATAAGGCATAAATGATCGGAAATTGAATTTGATATAACTTAAGTTATGTAGTAGTTATCGATAGGACCACCAATAATATAAATATTTGAGAATTAAATGTTAGGCCTTCCCCTAAACTACCATATCACTCAGCGTGAATAAAATGATTTATAGCCTAGATTGTAGTGGTTCATCCCCCGACTTCACATACCGATTTTGATTAAATTATCTTCAGCCGTTTTCTCGTGATGCGTGTGCATACATACATACATACATACATTCATACATACATACATACATACATACATACATACATACATTTAGACAGACAGACAGACAGAAATTACGGATACGAAAGAAGGGCATTTCCTTGTTTCTGTGGACATGACCGATACAGGAATACCATTCTTTTTAAATTCTCAGCCATGTACAGACAAAACTCTTATTATATATAGATGACCAGCCTCAATTGCTCACTGAAAACAGAAGCTACGATAAATTTGCGTACTCTGGTGGTACGCATGTCACACTTTGAAAACCACTCCCATGTATCCTTCTGGAACACTTTTAATCCTCGTTTCAAACAGCAGAAAACTCCGTGTCCTTCGCTTCCACCACCAACATACCGAATTTTTAGAGTAGGCGTATTCTCACCTGGACATGTTCAAACCTCATGGCTCATCAATGGCGTGTGTGTGTTTTGGGCACTCCTGCCTTGGGAGATGCCGATTTCAGTAGGACTGGTTTTCTCACTCCGTCTATTCGAGTGTAATGCTTTGTTCCATTGCCACCCATTGTGGCTGAAAAAGCTCCATTGTCGAATTGTTGGCTCAATCGATGATTCTCTGGCAGGCCGACTGGCCCTGGGCGTATAATGGACGGTGTGATAGCGACCTCTCTGGCCATGTCTTCAATAGCGACACCCGCTCAAGCTATTTATTGCAAGTGCCGAGTGCCATCGACTAGCTGGACAAGTGCTCAACCTAGGAATGCGACCCCTTTCTTGGTTAGAATGAGAGGTCAACAAAACATTGCAGCGGGTCACCGCTTGGAGCACGGCCAGGGCGCCTCACTCTACATCACTATTACAACATGGCGGCTTGCCAGGTGCTGCTCATCTGTCTCAATAAGGATGACACTGTTGCAGAGACCGTTAATAATGACGGATTGGAGCACATTTGCTTACAACATGTATGCAAAGTAATTTGTTTGTAGGCTTGCTGGATTATATTTATACAACTCGCCAAGTCTGGTTGAAAACGTGACGCTACTCAAAGCGTTGGAAGTTTCGTGTCTTCATGTACGCCAACCAGGTTCAGTGCATTTACGAGAGGCTGTTGACAGATGGAGGTAAAAGTGCTGAATTTATGACCTCTCTCAAATCGTAAAGGTTTCATCTTCGTGCTTGATTTCAAGTTCTGTCCTCGGTCGTGTCACCTGCCTATAACAAAGAACTTGCGTACTGTCTTTATCCCAGAGAAACTTTATCGTGACCTCAAAACGAGGTTATCAGTTTTATTTATGATCAAGTAATGAGTTGTATCCTACTACGCAATTGTCCGCTAAATGCATTACATCATTTTCCTCGAATTCTGTAAATGAAACGCATTCTTCAATGGAATTTTGATATTCACCAAACTGATTTATTACGAGCGTTTTCTGCTTTCTTCGTGGTTCAGTGTCTGATTTACAAACTGACATACTGTATTTGAGAAAAAGGGAAATTTATGGTCACCTTGAAATATATCAACCATTTCTTTACTGAGCTTCGTAGATCTGTTGTTGGACTACACGGGTCATGCATTATACATGTGGCATTTCCCATAGCCATTGTTCAGTATTCCGAGTGCGATGTTGGGCGGCCATTCAAATACAAGACTTTATATGCGTGATCCTTGTTTATCGAGCGAATTTAGAATAGAAAATAATAGCTGTTACCTGGTGTAATAATAACGCTTGTAGCTACCAACAGTAATCTTAACTCGACTCCATTGCAGAAAATAATCCATCAGATTTCCACGCAGCTAATATGTGGGTCACGAAATAGTCCAGACATCATAACTTCACAGTGCAAACTTGTTAAAAATGAGGAAGTGAAAAAAGCTGTTCAGTTGGTCGTATGTTAATAACGCACAAGAAAAATAAAGGCCTAAGGAATTATAAAGCTGAAACAAGAGTGTTATTAAACACAGGATAAGATGTTTCATAAAATCTCCAAGTTCCTCATCATATCACATTAAATTAAAATCACAAGTACCTTCTTCTTCTGGTGCCTTCTTCGCAGCGAAGGGTGGCGATTTTCAACTAGTAATTATTCGTTTTATAACCCCCATTAATGTACATTTTTGAGATGTGTTTACGGAAAGTAAATTGATTTTTCTTTCCAGCGTGTTACCAAGTTCTCACCCACCTTCTCGCGGAAGTGGGTTGTTGGTGGACAAGCTGAACAAGCTGAACATTGATCGCTTATTATATCAAGTTATCAGTTTGAAAATACAACTATTGACTATACTGTATAATATTTGTATTTTTTCAACGTATTTTGTTTTTTTATCGTGACTTAGGGAAACTATAGATGTGTGCTTGATAGGACGAAACATGTCTTTGTGTATTTAATGTAAAAATTTATTTTTAACATTTTTATCGTAACATTCTGTTTGTTTTATAAAATGTGTTCCGTGTTCTTCACGTCCTCACTCAATGAAATACACATCTAACCAGTCACACCGAACACATAGGGCCGTTGATCGGAATATTTCAATAACAAAACACATCGTTATTGGTATACAGGGTATCTATTACACCGGCTTCAGTGCCTGCCTCATACCCGGAGGCCCCGAGTACGTTTCCCGGACAGGTCAAGGATTTTTTTCTATTTGCTTTACGTCGCACCGACACAGATAGGTCTTAAATCGCGACGATGGGACAGGAAATGCCTAGGAATGCGAAGAAAGCGGCCGTGGCCTTAATTAAGGTTAATTGGGGTTCGAACCCACCATCTCCCGGATGCGAGCTCACAGCTGCGGGCTCCTAAACGCACGGCCAACTCGCCCGGTGGTCAGGGATTTTTACTTAGATCTGAGGACTGGTTCGAGGGCCACTCAACCTACGTGAGCTGCCTGATGGTGAGATAGCGGCTCCGGTCTGGACATCTAAGAATAATGGCAGAGTGGATTCGTCGCTCAGACCTGGTAATCTGCAGGCCTTCGGGCTGATCAACCGTCACCATGGCGTTTGGTTTCGGTTGTTGTTGACGTTTTTGTTTTTTCTGCACAATAATTGAGGGGCTGAGATAAAAAAGGGCACATGTCACGGAATAGTAGTTTTGAGATATACCAATTTTTGTGTATTATTCCGTATAGTTAACCCTACATGCTCATTAGGAAGATTAAAGTCATATGCCAAAATATGTAATCATATAATAAAGACACAAATCAGGTAATTGATATACAAAATGACTGGCAAGTCCCGTTTCTTATTTAAACAACACTAATTTTTACAAAAAATAAGGTTTAATTTAAAAAATCGTACAATTTTATACCATAATGTGCTTTTAATCATTTCAGCATATTAATACACATTCCAAACAAGTGTACAAATATGCGTCATATAACAAAACATACATATCAAATTCGACGCTGTCATGGAAAGGCAAGTGCTATATCAGTATTTTGGCTGTAACATGGAAGGGATAATAAAAGGATTTTCTTTCTAAACAACCAGATTTTTAGTCAGACAGCTGTGTTCATATTTGATTCGGACGCCAGTTACACTCCTGATCACTGTCAAAAACTTCACTTTTGCACGACACAAAATTTCGACACTGGTTTAGACAGGGAAAGAGTTAACAAGTCTCATTTTAGCATTAATGATGCTTGTTTCTTAAAGGGACCTAACATCTAGGTCAACGGCTCCTGCTCATTAATTATTTGATATGCTATACCCCTAAGTTGTCAGATTTAATACGGTGACCAATCAAACAGAAGGACCACTCTGGGAATATACGACGTCAGTCCGTAATAAATAATAAGCGTTGATAATATTTGCTATGAACTTGTTTGTAATTGCAATGTTTACCTGATCTCGGGTAGGAATTAGAACATCTTACAGATATATGGAAGAGACAGTAGAAGCTACTTGTGACTTGAGAAGTGGACGACTAGAATATCGAGTTGTTGGAATTCCTGGCGATGTTAGTTGATATTCCATTCCCTACCTAAACACACTGGCAGGAGGAAACGAATTACTATTATTATTTCGGTGGCATTCTCTTTCTCTAAGAAAAAGCTGGTGTCTAATGTGTCATCATGAGACTCACGCGTGCTTTGTTCCCTTTTTTTCTCGACTGAGAGAACGTGGTAACTTGGCTCGGCCTATGCGCCGCCTGAAAAGTCTCTGCATTATCGCTGCTTTTTACAGCAAACTTGTTATTTGTTGGGCGTTCTTCAATTGCTGTCGTCCTTAGTTCATTACTTTCTCCTCTGTTTTCTCCTTATCGAACTATCCTTCCTCATTATTTCTCTTCTTCTTCTTCTTCTTCTTCTTCTACCGCTTTTCCCCACACCTTGTAGGATCACGAGTGCTAACTGTGTCGTACATGCGGATATGACCCTGTTTTACGGCCTAATGCCCTTCCTGATGCCAACCCTATCTGAAGAGATGTAATCACTATTACGTGTTTCCGTGATGGTTGGTAATGTGGTGTGTTTTCCGAATATGAAGAGGGGAATGATGGTACTAACATAAGCACCCAGTTCCCGAGCCAGAAGAGTTAATCACATGCGATTGAAGTCACCTACCCGGCCGGGAATCGAACTCGGGATCCTCTGAATCGGAGGCCACAACGCCGACCATTCAGCCAAGGAGTCGAACAAACCTTCCCCATATACCAAGGTGTAAATTCTATAGAAGAGAGAATTTGCTAGTTTTCCCAGTTCCTTGCAAGTATTCGACATGAAGGTTACACGGTTGTTCACTTCTTTTAATACAGTGTGTAATACCGCATGTGTCCCACTCATTGGCTGAATGATCACCGTTGAGGCCTTCGGTTCAGAGGGTCCCTGGTTCGATTACCGGCAGGGTTGGGGATGTTAATCCCGTCCGATTAATTATTCTGGCTTGGGGGCTGAGTGTTTGTGTTTGTCCCAACACTTTCTTCTTCATATTCAGACAACGCACTACACTGCCAACCACCACAGAAAGACGCAAACTTGATTACATTCCTTCATATAGGGTTTGTGTCAGGAAGGGCATCCGGCCGTAAAACAGGGCCAAATCCACAAGTGCACCACAGTTCGCATCCGCAACCCCACAGAGGTGGGAAAGGCGGAAGAGAAGAAGAAAATAACCCTGGATATGTATATTGTAAGTGGCACCAGCAATATTACATCTACGAAAGTGACATTTTAAATTTTTTTGGTGCGCTTTCCTCAGGAACAATAAGAGCTTGAGCAGTCAAACTCATTATACTTCTTTAATTACATGAAATCCACAAGGAACTACGTATCATAATCGTAGGCTATAGCTCTGACCGTCTCCAAATTTACGAGAGAAACTTTTTTTCAATAGTCTAAAATACTTTTTTGGACACACTCTACCGAGCGAGTGTCTTCGTGATTTGGGTCACGTAGCTCTCAGCTTGCGTTCCTTGAGATAGTGGGTTCAAACCCCATTAACATCCGCATTACTTTTTTTTTTTTTTTACAAGTTGCTTTACATCACGCCGACACAGATAGCTCTTATGGCGACGAAGGCATAGGAAAGGGCTAGGAGTGGGGAGGAAGCAGTCGTGGCCTTAATTGAGGTTCAGCCCCGGAAATTGCCTGGTGTGAAAACAACAGAAAGGCATCTTCACGGCTACCGAGAGTGGGGTTCGAATGCAAGCTGACAGCTGCGCTCCCCTAACCGCATGGCCAACTCGCTCGATCACATTACCTCCCCGCTACTATCACGTTCCTTTTCGTGTCGTTTTCCACATTCTGAATGGGCGTCTGCGCCACCCTTTCCAAGTCTGTACACCCCAAAAACATCAAGTTATCTATTATCTTTAGATATGAGCCTTACACTTAGATTTTCATGTTCGTCATCTTTAACTTTTCCGTACCTTACAAATTCTTCTTTCGCCTGAATGAATATTCCCCATCGTATCATTATTATCCTGTGTCTGCGATAAATACTCCAGTGTTCCGTTAGAACATTTCGGCATTCATTATAACATTTCTTAGCCATGATTCACTGTTAGCAGCCCTGGAGATGGTTTTCCGTGGTTTCCCACTTTCATACCAGGCAAATGCCGGGGCTGTACCTCAATTAAGGCTACTGTCGCTTTCTTCCCGCTCCTAGCACTTTCCTCTCCCATCGTCGATATAAGACCTATCTGTGTCTGTGCCACGTACAACAAATTGTAGAATATAAATAATAAATCATGTTTCTGATGGCTAAGTGGAAGACAGGGACAAGTCTCCCAATCTTTACCAGTTCAAATAAATCACCTATCTATCTGTGAGGCAAGCATTTAACGTGTACCGGCAAAAGTATAATTGTATTTATACAGATGGTCATTTAATCCGAAGGAATCTGCTGACGCTGTGTTCCTGTTCCTGAAATGAAGCCGAGCGGTCCTAATAATATACGGTATTATGATCCTCAGAAGTTGTTTTGTTTTGTCCCTCCGAGAGAGGGACCAGCCTGTAGAACCGTCATGGCTCTTGTCCTTCACTCCCAAAATAAAGAGCAGATGTCGGAAGCAAAGCGAGAAAAGCCAGTACCTACCCACAGCTTTTGAGAGCTGGTCTCAGTAAAGCCTCAAAGGAGAAAAGAAAAGAAAACAAAAGATTAAAAGTAGCTAAAAAGTCTGCTGACTGACTTTAGCTTCTGGTAGCTCTTTTAGCTTATTGAATTCGGTCCCATGATTAGCATGTTACGGTTATCAACTGATGACACGCCAGCCTGTCACGTTGTTTAATTATACTGTAGATGATGCTGTATTTAGGCGTTATGTATCCCGTGCACTTAGTGACGCACGCAGGTGTGGGGTGGGCGGTACCATATTTCAATTTTTCTTTAAAAACCGAAATACATTTAATAAACATTATTAATTGAATCTCCTTGTTAGTTTCACATATTCAAAGTAATATCTGTTACCAGAAATAAGAAGAAGAAGAAGAAGAAGAAGAAGAAGAAGAAGAAGAAGAAGAAGAAGAAGAAGAAGAAGAAGGAGAAGAAGAAGACCACAATACATAGAATATTCAAAATACACTTGTCTCTGAATACTGACAATGATCTGCATTTACGGCTCACGCCCAGGTTGCAGATTTCCTATCAGCTGTTCACCTAGTCATTTCGTAAATGTGTTCAAAGAACTTGGAAATGTGTCGAACATTCCCTTGACAAATATTTCAATCCCTTATTCCACGTCTTATTTTTGAACATTTGCCCCGATTTGTCGTTTTGAATTGTAACTTTAATCTTCAAAGTATGATCTTTCGCATATTTCAAAGTTCAACTCAAGCTTATTCGTCTACTAATGTTCTCCCACGCCATCTCTCGACTGACAGCACGAAACATTCCGCTTAGTCGGGTAGCTCGTCTCCTTACTTCCAGGCCTTCCGAGCCCGAATATTACAGTCATTTCGAAACGCTAATCTTTTGTTGGAAAACGTCAAAACAAATTGAGCTGCTTTCCTTTGGATCCTTTCCAGTTCTCGTATCAAGTAATCGTGATGTGAATCCCATACACTGGGGTCTTACCAGAGACTTACCCGCCCTCCCCTTTACATCCTTACTGAAACCCCTAAATATCCTCGTAACAATGTGAAGGGATATGTAACCGGTCTGTACAATTTTGTTAATGTGATCACCCCAATGAAGAAAATTCCTTATATAAACACCTACTGTAGATACTTAGTGTTTCATTTGAGGTACTATCTCCCTATTTTCATAGTAATTTAAAATGAGAGGACTTTTACTGTTGATGAAACTTGAAACTTGACTTTTCATCCCGTTTACCATCATAGCATTGCCAGCTGTCCATCTCACAACATTGTCTAGGTTTTTGTAGTTGCCCACAACCCTGTAACTAATTTCCTACTGTAGACAGTATATCGTATTCACAAAGACGCACACACGAGATGCTGTAAGTTGCGTTCATTGTTTTATTTACAAATTATATACTCATTAATAGTTGTACCACCATCTTGAACTCAATCGACTGCCACATTAGCATGTCAACATTTGACAAGATCACATGTGGTAACAACACATCATAACCACATCAGCGGCAAAACCACAACATGAGTTCACATATTTAACTCGAGTAACGACTCTGACTAAAAACTCGACTAAACAAGCCAAGATTGTCCTTTATATACCTTGCCTGGCCAGGCTTCCAGAAAAGTATGACACAACATTCTTTCTCATAACTTCTCGAGTCTCAAATAACCTATGTAAAAATGAATAGAACATTCTGTAAAACTCAAGTGACATCACGACAAAGGTGCGTTGTTCTAGACTCTTACCCTGTATTGCACAACATTACATCGGATTTATACATCATATTTGCCTCCGTGGCTCAGGCGACAGCAGGCCGGCCTCTCACCGATGAGTTCCGTGGTTCAAATCCCGGTCACTCCATGTGAGATTTGTACTGTACAAAGCGGAGGCGGGACAGGGATTTCTCCGTTCACTCCGGTTTTCCTTGTCATAATTCATTCCAGCAACACTCTCCAATATCGTTTCATTTCATCTCTCATTCATTAATCATTGCCCCAGAGGAGTGCGACAGGCTTCGGCAGCCGGCACAATTCCTATCCTCGCCGCTAGATGGGGCTTCATTCATTCTATTCCTGACACGGTCGAATGACTAGAAACAGGCTGTGGATTTTCATTTATACATCATATTTACAGGTAATAATAAATTATATACTGTTAAATACGCTTTCTTACATTAAATACAGTCGTATTAATAAACATACAGTAGAAGTATCGTGATATAACCTCACATGCTCTGTTACAGAATACAGATCACACAACACACAAATAATAAATGATACGATTCCGATTTATACCAAATAAAGTCCGTACTGACAACCTGTCGAACATAACTACGTTGATAATAATAATAATAATAATAATAATAATAATAATAATAAACACCTACTAATCGAGCTCGATATTTTTACTATTTACCCATGGGTTTAGAGAATTATTTCCAAGTTATACTAGACCATTACACACTTGGATCAAGTATAGGATCATCCGAATATGTGGGCATATAAAAACACTGAATATGACTGTTCCGTGTCAGTTGATTTACTGTTACGATATGTACAGGATTTCCCTCATTGGAATCGCTTGTATTTCAATCGATTATTCACCCTAAAAGGATGATAAACACACATCATCACTTTTAGGGGCCGGGTACTGTTCTCACTGTCCTTGACTGTCTTATTCAAGATAGGCACCTGCAGAAAGCTACTGGGAATACATAGTTTTTGAGAACTGTTCATTGGAGTTGCTTAATACAATGATACACTGTACCTAGAAAATGGTATGCAGCTGAAAGTATGGATTTTTCAATTTTGTAAGATGTTTCAGTGTTATAATATTGTGTTGAGGAAATTAGGTCGTGTTGTTATTATTATTGTAATATGTTGACGCGTTTCTATTTTGCAACCAATTCCGTTTTGAGGGCAATGACAATGTAGAATGAAAACCGGCAATGGCAATTATCACTCCATGGTAAGTATACGCAGGGTAGCAAGACACTGCTAGAAATATAGTTCGTTCCAGGGCCTTCAGAACGAAGGAGAAAGATGTTAAGACTTGACTATGGAGGGTGGTCATGTTCTATTCAGTATATAACAGTTCTCTTTATTAAAATTATTAGCGTGTTTAGCAGTTTCTATCGCCTCACGAATGATTCTAAGTGTAAAACGTTTCTGTTTGCAAATTATAAATATTGTATCAACAATTTTCGAAGGTCATCATTTGACATCGGATCTGTACATTTTTCTTACTAGTTGCTTTTTTACGTCGCACCGACACAGATAGGTCTTATAGCGACGATGGGACAGAAGAGGCCTAGGAATGGGAAGGAAGCGGCCGTGGCCTTAATTAAGGTACAGCCCCAGCATTCGCCTGGTGTAAAATGGGAAACCACGGAAAACCATCTTCAGGGCTGCCGACATTGGGGTTCGAAACCACTATCTCCCGGATGCGAGCTCACAGCTGCGCGCTCCTAACCGCAGGGCCAAATTACCCGGTCTTTAGATTTTTACCTATTGTTTTCCGTAAAACCCTATCAAGCCTATTTGTGACATTTGTCCGTATTATGTAGCCTACCTACCGTCCCAGTAAATGACATTTTATAGTGCCTATACGCGCCTGTTCCGACGTTACGTCTTATTTTTGCGTTTTTGAGCCTATACGAACCTGTTTTTCGCTTCAAATCTTGTACATTTCATAAAATAATCAGTAATATTATTCATTTATTATATAATTAAGTTTTCATAGAAGGAATTTAAGACAGAGGTGCAAGCCAAGCTGGCGTGAGGGCGGGTGTGTGTGTTGTGAGACAAGCTTGGAACCAGTAATTTTAGGGTTTTACCGTTATACCCGTTACTTGTCTCACACATGCACTACACCGAGTAGCAGAAGGAATTAGAAATCATTTCCCAAAAGCGAATGATTTAATTTCTTCAGTTAAGGAAGTATTTTCAAAATCGAGTACTAGAGTTGCTACTTTTAAAGAAAAGCGCCCAAATCTGCCCCTGCCTCCAGCACCTATTTTAACAGGACTGGGTCCGTGGTTACAGGCTGTTCAATATTACAGTGAGAACATCCTTTGTACACAAAACGTTGTCAGCAGTTTCTCAGAAGATGACTCGCAATGTATTAAGATGGCCCACAGTGTACTACGACAGAAGAAACTATGGGATCTGGCATATATTTGTGCTAATAGTAATATGACCTCAGCTACCGTGTTAATTTGACTCCATCTGGCTGTCTGCTCGTCAATTTCGACGTTCCGTTTTACTCTAGGCCTACTAGATGGCACACAGAGTGAACTGAATCCCATTTGGGCGTCTGTGCTGAGATTTAATGAATTTTGTGATTAACTGCCACCCCCAGAGGCCCGAGTTCGATTCCCGGCTGTGCCACGAAATTTGAAAAGTGGTACGAAGGCTGCAACGGGGTCCACTCAGCCTCGGGTGGTTAACTGAGTAGAGGAGGTTCGATTCCCACCTCAGCCATCCTCGAAGCGGTTTTCCGTGGTTTCCCAGTTCTCCTCCAGGCAAATGCCAGGAAGATACCTATCTTAAGTCCACGGCCGCATCTTTCCCTCTTCCTTGCCTAAATCTTCCAATCTTCCCTTCCTCCGCAAGGCCCCTGTTCTACATAGCAGGTGAGGTCGCTTGGGCGAGGTAATGATCCTTCTTCACAGTTGTATCCCCCCGACCCAAAGTCTCGCGCTAGGACACTGCCCTCGAGGCGGTAGAGGTGGGATCCCTGGCTGAGTCCGCGGGGAAATCAACCCTGGAGGGTAAACGGATTAAGAAAGAAAGAAATAATCATTATTACTTGCACTGTGCCCCTTTACATGTATTTCGATAATCTCATGGCACTTATTTTAAAAAGAACCTATTTCATATATTTTTTCCATCTATACAGGCGCTTAAATCTTATTTTTTTGGGACCTAAAGATCCGATGTTTAGTTATTATGTAAGTCATGCTCCGCCACAGCAGACTTCTCTGGCTGGCAAAGATTTAAGTGCCTGCGTTGTCCTTAGCCCTTGCTGTTACATTCCTGCATGTTTGGGCAATGTAAACAGGTCCAGGGGAACAAGGAAACATATACATTGAATCTTAGTTTAAACCAGTTGTTTCTTTAAGAGATCGCAAGCAGTTACCTATGATGGCATTAGGCTTAAAGGTGGCCTTTGTATTGTGAATATTGCCAATCCTATCTGTGACAGATTGTACGTATGGCAAGAAGGCCAGACTTAAAGGAGGAGAATCACGTGACAGTCTCTCTTTTGTCATTTAGAAGTCGTGAAAGTCTACATTTTAAAACTGATTCAAGTTGTTAACATATAATTTGTAAGGGTTTTTGGACTGTCAATTTATTCTGGACTGCACCTGTACGTTGTACATTCGTCTGTCTGTGTACTGCGTGTTTCCAACTCGTGAACATTGTATAACAAGGAATGACACGCACGCAACCTGTATACAGATATAACCTATATACAGACGACTTTATCCAAGTTTCCCTGCTCTGTTTGCTGTTTCCTTCTGTACGAGTGCATGTGAGTCACTGAGAGCTATTTTAAGAACTTAAACGTTTTACGGAGATGTGGTAGTCTCCGTTGTACTCCCTCATCCAAACAAATCCGATTTACTGATGAGATTAATTTTTGACATTTTCTTCGAGATATACAATTCCTTACGTTCTCTTCAGCTAGTTAGGGGAGGATTAAACAGAAAGTACTTCTTTATCTGTTACATATCCGGATATCCCCGTCTGCACCAGACAGTTGTTATTACATTGTGTAAGTATTTAACGATGTTAATTATCTTATAATTTCCTAATCTCGTAATTAAGTTTCAGTCCTGATTCACGCAAATTTTGTATTAAATTTTATGATAATTTAATCTGTTGCTATTTACTCTACAATGATCAAGAATGGCTATCTGCCACATTGCTTAGACAAATTTCATGAAACTTGCGCCATATCAGTCTGAATTATACGAGGAATATTTCATATAATTTTTCTCAGTTTATGGAATGTAAGTGTTCTAAAATTAAAATACCTGCTCGTTTCCTCCAATTTCAGACGAATAACATTGTTTTAGAGATCATAAGAATTATGTATTTATAGATATTCTTTCCCCGGTACTAGAGAACACACACACATGCATTGGATGAATTTAAAAGTTAAGAAAATGTATTTGTTCTATCAAAAGTTGTACTTCGAAGGGTTGCAAATTATAGAATAATTACTTTAGGACCCCCTACGGGTGGGGGACGCAGACGAAGGGTACACCCACGGTATGCCCTGCCCGTTGTAAGAGGCGATAAAAAGGGGCGACCAAGGGATGCTGCATTTTGAACCATGAGATTATCTGTGATTAGTGTGCCATCACGCAAGGAATACCATTAGTTGACTTTTCTTCCGATTAGTGCCACTATGTGAGGAATACCATGGATCTGCGTTTCGAGGAACACCACGGGTCTGGGCTTTGCCTGTGATTAAGACCACTATGTGACCGACGCCGTGGGTCTGCGTTGCCTGTGAATAGTACCCACTATGTGAGGAATACAGCGGGTATACCGGCGCCCGTGATTAGTACACATATGTGAGGAACACTACGGGTTTGCGTAGCCTTGAGTGGCGCCATTATGTGAGGAACACCATAGGTCTGCGTTACCTGTGCGTAGTACCACGATGTGAGGAACACAGTGAGTCTATGTTACTTGTGATCAGTACCACTACATGGGAAATACCAAGGTTCTGCTTTACCATTATGACGAGCCGTTGACCTGGATTTAGACAACAAGCATCATCGAGTCAGGATTGTGCTTTGGAAGCGGCCCCTTTACAGTTAGTTTCTGGGAAGGTGGGGCATTGATCCACTGATTGTTTTAAGTTCATAATCAATGTTCATCGTCGTTTTTTCGAATTCTAGTCTGTGGAATGATTTTGGAATTATTTTATGCTTTGACTGTTGTGAGTTGGATTCGCTGATTATTTTAATATCCATTGTCCGACTCAATGGCTGAATGGTCAGCGTTGAGGCCTTCGGTTCAGAGGGCCTCGGGTTCGATTCCCGGCCGTATCGGTGATTTTAATCACCGCTGCTTAATTCTTCTGTCTCGGAGACTGGAGACTGGGTGTTTGTGTTTGTCCCAACACTTTCCTCTTCATATTCAGACAACACTCTACACTACTAACCACTACAGAAACACGCAGTAGTGATTACATCCCTCCATATAGGGTTGGCGTCAGTAAGGGCATCCGCCCGTAAAACAGGGCCAAATCCACAGACTGGGAAAAGCTATAGAAAAAGAAGACGATGATTTGTCCATTCATTATTCATAATCGAATTCTGGTCAGTTGATGAGTTTTGGAATTTTTAAATTGCCATTGCATTTCGTCTCATTTTGTACCGTTAGGGGCCGATGACTTGGATATTAGGCCCGTTTGAAAAACAAGCGTCATCATCATCAGACCGCTAGGATTTCTTCAAACACTTCCCGGCTTGTAAAGCCCTGCAATATGCTGCTATGTATGGGCCAGCAACAAGTGAAGAAGGCAAGATGCTAGCGGGTTCATTTGATCAGTGGATTAAAAATAGGGCAGTTATATTCCTGCACTTGGCGTGCACAAAATATGATATACCCCGAGGAGCACATTATTTATTTTTACATGAAATATTAATGCTATACTCATAAACCTGATATTTTTAAACTAAAAAACTATCCCTGTTAAATGCAATAAAACAGTAAGTGAGAAACTTGAATGAAATGGTGTCAATATCTACTTTAACTGTGTAACCATTAATTTTATTCGTAGTTTGTGGAGACGATTATTCTGAGAAAAGAACTTGCAGGACAGCAAAACTGTACTGAAATTCACAATTTGAAATGCTTATGTTCACTTTCTTGTCGCAAGGATTTCTGTTTACTTCCGGCGAAACTCTGACAAGCCAATTATATCGGACAAGTTATTGTGACCTAGAGGCAATTTATTTTCCGGGCCATTTGCTGACTGCATCTGTAACATGGTAATAAGACAGTGATGCTTATTAGGCTCAGATAATGGTCGCGTAACAAATGAGGTTACTAACTTTAAAAATAATTTATTCCAACGTGGTAGAGTAGATGTGAAGCTGTGAGTCTGGACATTAATCAACGCTTGAAGCTACATGTTGATGCGGTGAACGCACGAACTGTTGAGAACCTGTTCTTAATTGATGAATTGTGTACGTTTCAAACAGTCACTGTGAGCACATCACGGAAGTAGCAGCAATTAGTCCGGTAGTGGGCTCCATTAAGTGTTGAGGGAAGGAAGGAAGAGGATGGAAGGTCATGAGAAGTTCCTCTCGGTCATTTCTTAACATTCTTACCCACGTCACATTACATCTCAGATAGGATAACAGAAGAGGAATTATCCACCTTTCAATACAAAATTAAATGGAATAACTAAAAATGACACCATTTCATATGTGCAGTTATCAAACAGGCCGCCAACACAATTGACGTGCTGGAGGACAACAAACAGTGTCCTTAATAATCCGGTCAGGAGGATACTTTTGGACCTATCCAACCTAATTGAATCACCTTTCATTTAAATCAGGAACCTCTGGATACATGTTACAGCACATAATCCAAAGCATCAAGAGCCATTTTATCAATATCAATTGAAGAAGACAATCACGGCAGAGCTGAACAGTGGATCCTCCATATCAAGTGATGTGATACTGACAAGGAAGGTGCTTTTATGTTATGTGGGACTTTCAAGTAAGTTAACATAAACGAAATTTGACAAAGCTTTTATCGGCCTACATACAGTAATTTAAAGTGTTGCTTAAGCTCTGTGTATGTAGTATTTTAACGTGTTTTTATGCTTTTAGATGTCTTTTTTCTAGATTGTAAATGTTTGTAGGCCCCACCTATACTTTTATTAACTTGCCGATTTCAAATTACGTGGCTGAAGATGACCCTACATAAGGGTCGAAACCGGTCACATACACATGATGTAGTATACATTTTAGGTATTCCATTTAATTTTGTATTCAAAGGTGGATAATTCCTGTCCTATTCTCTTGAATACTGTGTCAATACGGATCAAATATGAAGTTTCTTACTTACGACATTTCGAATAATCCAAAACATAGACATTCACGTAAACAAACATATTGAAGAATAATGACAGTGATCGATCAGAAGGATTGTCCAAGAAGTTTCATGTACTCCAAGCCAAGAATGGTTGCAGTTTGGTTTCGTAAGTGTACGTTTGAGTGACCGAGTTACATGTATTGGGGATTGCAGATCTGTTACTTAGTTGCTCGTGGTTCATGATTCTCCTAGAATTTTAAATTGAGGATTTTTAACATTTTCTAGATCCCCGGTGAAGAAGTAGCACGTCTGCCTCTTAAGCGAAAGTCCCCAAATTCAGTTCCCAGTTCGCCCCGATTTTACTCCTGATCTTGACGGTTGTGACGGCAGTACACCCGAGCATTACGCTGACCACGCGACACTCTAATACAGAGGTGCTACGCGGGCCACATTATGCTCCCTCCCCCTTGTCCTTCCACACACTCAGGTGCCCCCTTCTTCCATCACCAAGCAGTTAACGAAACAGTCTCTCACACGGCTCTTCGACGACACGACACAAACAATACCCTGACAGGCAAAACAAAACAAATTGAGATAAGTAAACAATACTCTAACTTCGGATAAACTTACACATTAATGAGAGATCTGGGCCTCCGCATGAAGTGACAGATTTGAAATGTCTGGAGATAGAATTGACACAGCTATCCTCAGAACAGAATATAGGAGTTCATCATTGATTTGGGAAAACGCGCACAGGAATTGTCTCGCAAATTTTAAGAAAGCCGGGAAATTTTCATTACTAATCGTCCTGTGAAAGTTAATAAGATTTCACTCCGCGAACTGCCCCTTAATTGGGAACAACACTGGAGTTCAATTATTCCACTATAGTTGCAATTATTATTATTAATTGAAATTTCCTTTACGTCGCACCGGCGCAAATAGGTCTATTGGCGGCGATGTGATAGGAAAGGCCTAGGAGTGGGAAGGAAGCGACCGTGGCCTTAATTAAGGAACAGCCCCAGCATTTGCCTGCTGTGAAAATGGGGAAACTACGGAAAACCGTCTTCAGGGATGTCGACAGTGGGGTTCGAACCCACTATCTCCCGGATGCAAGCTTACAGGTGCTCGCCCCTAACCGCACGGCCAACTCGCCCAGTGTATTTACAGTTATAACGAAGTTCTTATTAACTTGGTTTTTTGGTATCTAGGTTACGTAAAACAGAAACAGAACTTAAACATATAAAAACTCGGCTAGGGGCCATATAAAATGCCTTCGCGGGCCGAGTCTGACACGAAGGCCGTATGTTGAGACACCTGCTCTGATATAATCAGGTCATCTTACTGGATAGCAGTGGTGTTGGCTGGCTAAGGCTGTTTAAAGAAACTATTTGTTCGAGGCGTCGACCGATAGAGATCTTTTGCCCCTACTTGCACCATGTGATATTAACCTGCGTGTAATTGGAATAGAGGAAGTGTAATGTTGAATGTGAGGAAAGGAACGTTAAGGACGACACAAACACCCAGTCCCCAGGCCAGGGATATTAAACATTTAAATTGTAATCTCCTGACCCAGCCGGGAATCGAACCCGGGGCCGCCGGGTGACAGGCCCCCTACACCGTGGGGCCGGATGGCTAAGGCTGTTAATAAGTTATATGTGACACAGGTTTTTGTTTTCCCTCCTACATTTAACATCTGACTTTTATTTAACCATTCCTGAAACTGCTTCCAATCTTGAAAACATAGCCAACACTCGTAAGCTTTAAGCCGGAATAGGTGTAATTTCTATTCCAGATTCATTAATCAAACCTTTCGTGTTTGATTTTCGTAACGTACTCTCAAATGCTGTTGTAACAGAGTTGTCTGTAAGAAGATTTGTAATTAATGAAGAAACTCCAGACGACTACAGTGATACAAAAAAAAAAAAAAATACAAATTTGTAATAACTGAAACCTCGCACATGTTTTCGATAAGAATCTGAGATAAGAACTTCATAATTCTGAGAACAGAATCTCTTTCTGAGTGGTAAAATGATGCTAGAATTTCATTTTGTTCCAAATGAAGAAATGAGACATGACCTTACTAGATAACACCGCATCAGAATGAACTGCTCAGAGTCAATATTGAATTACAGCTTACGGCGCCAGAATGACATTACTTCATTTTCGAATCAAAACAATACGTTTGCTTTAGATCAGAACTTGTACTTATCTTTTTAATTTACAAAGAAATGTTAGGTATCATTTAAAATGTAGCTATAATATTATTCAACGAAGATTATCTGAATAAATAGATCAGTGGTAGAAAGTCACCTCCGCATCCCGACTAATAATAATAATAATAATAATAATAATAATAATAATAATAATAATAATAATAATAATAATGTGTTATGTATATCGCTGATCGGGGAACTAGGGACCACGATACGTTCCTTTACACATTCTGACGTTTACTCAGTTTTCGGTGATCCAGTAGGTTTGCATTAGCTCGCTGTGTCGGACCACTTTGCACCAGTAAATTTCACTTCCCGGAAAGACCCAAAAGTCGCGACGCTTGTTGTGAAAAGTTCTCTTTTGTGCGCGTCTTCTGGTTGTAGGCCCATTACTTCGAGGTCTTTGCTGACGTTAACGTCCCAGGGAGTTGTTTTGCTTTTGAGTCAAAATAGTTAAAAATGCGCTTTCTCCATCTACAGTCGTCCATCCGTCGTAGGTGACCGTAGAAGCGAGCCGTGTCCGCGTTCTCTGTCTTAGCGTAGATTTCTTGTCTGGATTTTCTTATGTAGCCTATATCCACTTATCGTAGTTTGGGCCAAGAATGTTCTGAAGAATCGTTCGCACTTTTTTCTCTAACAGGGAGAGCACACATTTCAGAGGTAGGATAAGGCATTATTATTATTATTATTATTATTATTATTATTATTATTATTATTAACTGAATAAGTAAAGAACTTGATTGATTATTATTGAAAACTACGTTATTAGGACAAATTTGCTCATTGATGGAACTTGAATATAGAGTCCCTGAACTTACAGAAATATAATGGTTCATAGGTAATCAATCACTAATATAGAGTAGTCCATTAGCCCTTTAAAATTATATTTTTTTGTAAGTCGTACTTCATAGACAACTTTAAATGCCGGTCCCTTTTCTTACTACTACAACGATATGTTTGGCTATTTGTTTTACGTCGCACCGACACAGATAGGTCTTATGGCGACGATGGAACAGGAAAGGCCTAGGAATGGGAAGGAAGAGGCCGTGGCCTTAATTAAGGTACAGCCCCAGCATTTTCCTGGTGTGAAAATGGGAAACCACGTAAAACCATTTTCAGGGCTGCCGACAGTGGGGTTCGAACCCACTATCTCCCGGATGCGAGCTCACAGCTGCGGGCTCCTCACCGCACGGCCAACGCGCCCAGTGATATGTTTGGGTTTAAGCCCGACAATACAGGCGTTCATAAAACAATCACAGCTGTAACACGTTAGGACGGCAAGACAAGATTAGGACTGTGAACAGATTCTCTATACAGTATACTGCAAACTTTATAGCGAGTGACAGGCCTTGTACTAGCTGACGCGGCGAAAGCGCGCACCGTTACGATTACGCACCAAGGCCGTGCAAATCCAGGCTCTAACTTTTCTTTTATTACGTCTATTACTGTGGATATGGCACGGGCATATTTGTACTCGTTTCAAAAAAATGGATTTTTAGTTGGCCCTCGAATATCCGTTCGAATGGAATGTTACGTAGTGCCGTTGTTGTGAAATTCTGATTCTTCTGAAAAGAAGACTGCTGATAAAAGGCTGCATCATTGCCAATTATGTGTAATGTCCCGGAGCGTCTAAATCAGATGGTGGATCTCCTAATATAATAGGGGCCGATGACCTAGATGTTAGGCGATTGTGACTGTGATGATTTTTATCATGTTTCTCCATAGATTAGTAACGTATCAACGTGCTCATTACTAGAGTACATCGTGAGTGTAACTAGCTTTTTCTAGACGAATGAATTTATAGTTGAGATGGGCAGCCGGCAGCAAAGAAAGCTAGACATGTTGATCTCCTGGCCCCTCGCTGGCCCAGTAGGGGGTGATTTATGACGGTAATGGTCTTTAAAACGGCGGTTCTCATTCCCCAACAGAAAACTCACAGCTCAGTTGCCAATGCACATCTTCCTTCCTTCTAACATTTGCGACCACTGCACGGGTTATGCACGAAACAAAAGACTCTGCGATATTAGTTTGTGATGCGATTTATTATCGGATTTTTATTTTTATACTTTGCCTTAAGAATAAATTAAATGCTGACATTTTTAAATAATCGACGTAAAATATAACAACCATTCTCTTGACATCGCTCACTTGTATTTTAAACGTCACGCTCCCCTTGTTTCCAGAGGAAAGACACCGACTGAAAACCCTCATTATCACCAAGGCGGCCACGTTTTGGGATCAGAAGAAGCTGCCACTGTGCAAGCATTGTGTCGTGACTTTCTTCACAGATCCGAAGTTCAGGCAGCATACATGCTTGGCATAACATTGTGTTATCATTTCAAAGGAGGCGCTCTATCGTACATGCCTAGAATGGAGCTGTTAATATCTTCAAAAATGTTTATATAGGGTAGGTTTCGAACTGTGGACCCATTTTCGGTTTTAAAAGATGACTGGTTACTTACCAATTCATCCACAATGACGACATGCACCTTGCTCGCAGTAGATGCCCTGTTAACGCATAACCCCTCATCAATGACATTTAATGTCCATGTCATGTCTCTTGATTATTGTTTTACAGGTTTCATTTAGCGTTCTACCACAACAGATCACTTCGCACACAGTATTAACTAGTTCGTATTAGTGGTACAAGTACTGTATTACAAAAGATTGAAATAAACAGCATGTTTGTGAAATGATCCCTTTTTCTTGGCGAGAAGATCGCATACAACCGTTTTTCCTGTGCAAGGTAGGTACGTTTTACTTTGCTAAAATATGGTACGGCAGTCAAGGTCCAGTTTTTGTCCAGAAGGTTAATTCTTTTCGTTTCGCTTTAAGTCGCACGCGTGGCGGGTGTTTGTAAACACAGGTGACTGGCGGACAAACCACGGCACTGGTGTGTGCGTGTATGACACACGAGTGTTTGTAAACATTGACCTTCCCACAGACAGCATGACACAAGATTGTGTGATGTCCGTATGGACGCCGTGGAAGACTAAGCTACTAGAGTAGGTGTCCGATATGACCTTCAATTTTCTCGCAGACTTGCTTCACATCGACGAATCCATGACGCCCGAACACATGAAAAAATTCCGGGTCCGAACGTCTGGATTCTTCTGCAGCAAATATTGGCGGAGCTCATCTTCCGTGTAGATTTCACTTGCATAGGCTGTACCAGCCTCTAGATATGGTACTGTAGGTAAACATTCTGAAAATTTAAATCAGGATACCGAACTGGCCACCTAATTGGTCCGTTGCGCCCTATCCAACGGCGTGGAAATATACGGTCGAAGTATTCATGTACGCCGCGGCTTAAATAAGGTGGTTCACCATCATGAAGAAAGTATATATGCATGCGCATTTGCAGCGGTATATTCTCAAGATACACCGGTAGTTCGTAGTTCGTCACTTAGGAACTTACGGTAATTTGCACCTGTCAGACGCGTGGGTAATACTTCGAGCAGAATTAGGCATTCACCCATGATACCGGCCACACATTCGCTGTAAATCGCCACTGCAAACGTCCCTTCCGATTCGTATTTCGGTTAAGGAAAGCCCGTGTATGAGTAGTAAGGAAATTTCACACCCCATTCCTCGAGATAAATGCTTCGTCTGTGGTTAGCACTTGGAACAGTGACTGTTGCGCCATTTCGTTCAGGAACTACGTACATAATTCCACCTTTGTGGAAAATCCTCGCCATGCAGGCACTGTACACGTTGCTCTTGATACGGTCGCAGACGCTCTTCACGCAGGACTTTACGCACAGTCCACTGGGAAAAACAAACGTCGTGAGTAAGACTTCGCGTGCCGTTCAATTATGCCCAAAATATCGGTCTCCACTACTAACACTAGCAGCGACTTTTGCTGTTCACAGTTTCAATAGGGCGGTAAAATACAACCAGTATACGCAGCAAAAAGCGTGTACGGTCATCAGTAAATTGTTCTCTGTACAATCGGACGGCAGGTTTTGAATTATGATGTGCTTCACCGTAAATAAGAAGCATATCCGCCAATTCGTTTGGAGAAAACTCAATTTTCCCAGCAAGAACATACTTTTTTAATGTGCTTGTAGTTCACAGACTGACCACGTCCGTTATCAGTCTAGCAATAACTAGTACATGTGATTGTTGTGAGTCACTTCATTACTCTGAACTTCGTCCAGGTGACCTTGCGACTAGAGTGGCTCATAGCATATAGGAGCAAGACGTTGTACCGCTGCACATGCTCTTACCTATTGTATTATCGTACATAAAATTATCATGTTTTTTCCTATTGTACTGTCGCACATAAAAGTATAGTCATTTCATTTACAACGTCTTGCCTGTACTATCGGAGTAGGCCTATCTACAGTATAACTTGCAAATATCATTCTTTGTTATCCCGTGTGATCGTGGTAACTTACTATATTCCCTTTCTCCCAGTATTTGAGTTTCAGGGGATATATTTGTGAGGTGTGCGATAGCATCCATAAATTTATGTCACCGGAATTGATTTGTTTACACTGCATGAACTCGCTTCCTTTTGCCGACTGCCGTCGTCTTTTACTAGAGATATACCCAAGTAAAGCTTCCAGCAATTTTATCTTTCATCTTCTTTATCGCCAATAACTAGAGTAGAATACACCACTCTTCTTAATATGAAATACGGTGATGCGCCATCATTGATATTGAATACTTTTTACAGCAAAGAGCAAGCATTCTTCAGTAGCAGGATGAATGGATTTGCTTGTTATATCGAGACTTCTGTGACTTACAGGAATATGTGAGGGTGTACGGTGAAAGAGGTGGTAGCGGAATCTAGGTTGTTAGCCATCCAGCGATGCATTCTTTCTTAAAACTCATACAAGTCTAGCAATATGTGAATTTGCATATCATATATAGGCTAGATATGAGCTCAGATGAAAGAAAGGAAACAAAGCCTTCTCCCTATAGGTCATGACGGCCTTTGGAGGAGTGGAACGCGAAGTCTTCAACATTTCGTAACATCGGCACTAATTGCCATGGAGTGGGTGGCCTCTCTTGCCGGGGGGTGGTTCGATTCCCGACCATGTCTGGGATTTATTCTTGGATGTAAATGCTGGTTCTAGGTCCACTCAGCCTACGTGCGAGCAACTGACGAGCTATCTAACAGTGAGATAGCGGCCATGAGATTCGTCACGCTAACCGTGTATCACCTTGTAAGCTGCAGGTCTTCGGCTGAGCAGTAGTCGCTTAATAGGCCAAAACCCTTGAGAGCTGTAGTTGCCGCGGTTTTATTTGTCAAGCGTGTTGGCTAAGCGGTATGAGTCGTGTAGCTTTCAGATTGCATTCGAAAGATGTTGAATTCGAAGTGCATTGTCATCAGGAGTGAAAATGGTTTTCTTTTTCAAGTTGCTTTACGTCGCACTGGCACAGATAGCTTTCATGGCGGGGATGGGATATAAGACGGCTAGGAGTGGGAAGGGAACGACCGTGGCCTTAATTGAGGTACAGCTCCGGCATTTGCCTGGTGTCAAAAACTAAATATGGCTTTCCATGGTTTCCCATTTTTCACAGCAGTCTAATCTTTAATTTAGATAAGAGCTGGCACATAGCGAATAAATAAATTATTTAATTAATTAATATGGAGTGTGTTTCAGAATGAATGCGACAACGTTTAGAAGGGGTCTGAAAATGCTTTGGATATGGCCAGGGCCTCACAAATGCCAAAAATGTCACACGTGCAAACCGTGGCGCAGAAGTTCTGTGCACCGTGCATCGGTCCGCCTCGGCTCGGTTCGAACCAGCGTTTTGTCTCGGGCGACTCAACTAAGCTCGGCTCAACTCGGCTCGGGTGGTGGAACGCTGAGGAGCAACTGAGGAAGGTGCAGACAGTCCAATCGAGCGAGACAAGCGTAGGGAAAGAGGAGTGGTGGTCTGCACTCTGATCAACCTAGCGAAGTCGTCTTTTGTACCTCGCGCCACGCAATGCACCGATGCATGCACCCCGAAAGGCTCTGAGATATGGCGATTGGTGTGCATTCTTCAATTTTTTTCACAAAACCATCACCAATCAAAGAAGAGCATTACATCGTATTTTACATCACAACGGGAGTTTGAATTGTCGACCACCAACTTGTTTTCTCAGGTTCCATCGGAGGTACACATTGTCAAGAACGTGTGATTGTACTCGGTAGTTCCGTCACTGACTGGATTCTTACGATAACGCTCTCCTTTGACCACATGTATCAGTCTCTGCACGGAAGCCGCACTGCGCCCAAATCATACATTTCCGGACACTATTATTTTGCCATCCGCCACCCACAGAGTGGTGTTGCATTCATTGTGAGACACCCTATATAGACTCAAGTTTGACTGAAATGAGTTGCTTCTGGTTAGGAGCCTATTATGAGAGACAGACAAGCAATGTGGCTCAGGGCGTCGTCACGGCAGTCGCCTTTGTAGAACACAAGAATTGATCGTCACAATAAATATACCCTGTTGTTTTCGTTGTATAATCACGTAAGAAGTGGGTGACTCTACTTAAATCAATACATTACAAACGTTTAACGCCTAGTGGTCCTCCCTGCCCGCTATAGTCTGTGGACAACAAAATGAGTTAATTCCTAGATGAAGTAGGCGGTCCTTTAGTTCATTTCAGGACGATTCCCCGCCATTTACTTCCAGCTTGTTAAAATAATTCTACTGAACACTCCGGCGCCTCTTAAAATTGATAAAAATATAATGGACGTTAAGACCAATATTATTATCTATATATCAACAGAGTTTACTGAAAACAGCTTTGGCAAATCCGTCCATCCCTTCTACTGGACCGATTTGCTTCATTTTTGTTTTGTTCGGTCCGGTGAATCATGAGACATCGATAGGTCTCTAAGTTCAGACAACGTATAGTAATCATAAACACAAATCATTAAATGATCACTCCATGAATAGCAGGCGAAGCCTTACCCTAACCCGCAATACATTCTGTATTTACAAGGTTGCTAAGTGACTAATTTCTGATCCTTAGTAATGTCATTGCATGCAGCCATGTTTGAATACTACATGTCATGCCAGAGAGTATACACATCCTCCGATCGCGGAAGAATACTATTTTCTGCTAGATACTCTTTGATTCTCTAACATTCCTCAGCTTCCAAATATGTCCAGGAGATGGCAAAATGCTCCTAATGACGTACATGCTGCTAAGAGAAAAAACGTCTACGTACAAACATACCCATTTATGGTATACGCCTTAGACAGTATCTGGGAACATTTCTAGCTACACTAGAAAGAGTGAAGACCATGTGAAGGAAACACCTATCGAAGGATAATATATGCCATATATCAGAGGATCTTCAAAAGGGAGAAGTATTTAGTCTAGTCAGCAGTGTGTATAGATTGTTAGTTACAAGGATACTGTCCAGAGAGAGGAGGTGACTAATACTAAAGATGTATTCAAATTTACCCATGATAACAAATACGCTTACAATATGATACAAAAGTTGAAAACTAGAAAAACAGCTGGAATTGCTAAAATTTCGGGGGATATACTAAAGACAGTGGGTTGGGATATATTACCATATATGAAGTACTTATTTGATTATTGTTTGCATGAAGGAGCTATACCAAATGAATGGAGAGTTGCTATAGTAGCCCCTGTGTATAAAGGAAAGGGTGATAGACATAAAGCTGAAAATTACAGGCCAGTAAGTTTGACATGCGTTGTATGTAAGCTTTGGGAAGGCATTCTTTCTGATTATATTAGGCATGTTTGTGAAATTAATAACTGGTTCGATAGAAGGCAGTTCGGTTTTAGGAAAGGTTATTCCACTGAAGCTCAACTTGTAGGATTCCAGCAAGATATAGCAGATATCTTGGATTCAGGAGGTCAAATGGATTATATCGCGATTGACCTATCTAAGGCATGTAGTAGGGTAGATCAGGGGAGACTACTGGCAAAAATGAATGCAATTGGACTAGACAAAAGAGAGACTGAATGGGTGCTATATTTCTATAAAATAAAACTTTGAGAATTAGAGTAGGCGATGCGTTATCTGTCCCTGTAATAACTAAGAGGGAAATTCCTCAAGAGAGTATTATTAGACCTTTGTGTTTTCTTATATATATATAAATGATATGAGTAAAAAAGTGGAATCAGAGATAACGCTTTTTTGGGGATGATGTTATTCTGTGTAGAGTAAAAAATCAGTTACAAAAATGTGAGCAACTGCAAAATGACCTCGATACTGCTATAAGATGATCAGTAGGCATTGGTATGATGATAAACGGGATTAAACGTCAATTTGTCACTTTCACAAATAGGAAAAGTTCTCTCAGTTTTAATTACTGCGTTGATGGGGTGAATGTTCCTGTTGGGGATCATTTTAAGTACATAGGTGTTAATATAAGGAAAGATCTTCAATGGGCGTAATCACATAAATGGGATTGTAAATGAAGTGTACAGATTTCTGCACTTGGTTATGAGGGTATCTAGGGGTTGTAGTAAGGATGTAAAGGAGAGGGCATATAAGTCCCTAGTAAGACCCCAACTAGAGTATGGTTCCAGTGTATGGGACTCTCACCAGGATTACTTGATTCAAGAACTAGAAAATAACCAAAGGAAAGCAGCTCGATTTCTTCTGGGTGATTTCCGACAAAAGAGTACCATTGCGAAAATGTTGCATAGTTTGGGCTGGGAAGACTTGGAGAAAGGAGATGAGCTTCTCGACTAAGTGGTATGTTCCGAGCTGTCAGTGGAGAGATGGTGTGGAATGACATTAGTAGACGAATAAGTTTGAGTGGTGTCTTTAAAAGTAGGGAAGATCACAACATAAAGTTAAATTGGAATTCAAGAGGGCAAATTGGGGCAAATATTCGTTTATAGGAAGGGGAGTTAAGGATTAGAATAACTTACCAAGGGAGATGTTCAATAAATGTCCACTTTCCCTGCAATCATTTAAGAAAAGGCTAAGAAATCAAGAGACAATAAATCAGCCACTTGGGAGACTGCCCTAAATGCATATCATAAGTGTTTGATTGATTGATTGATTGATTGATTGATTGATTGATTGATTGATTGATTGATTGATTGATATGTGTAACAAAAAATTTAAAACTTTTCTGCCTGGCAAAGAAAGCGCGCCTTCGAAGCTGACCTATGTGTTCACAATACAACCGTTCTATATAGAAGATCTCAGATTAAAAATACCAACGCCTTCTACGATACAATACTAAGCATTACAGCAAGAACTGCGGGATAATGAAGCCAAATTTTTGATGGATATTTACCAAACATACGGCCTGATGACTATGAACTGCGGCATACCATAACAATATGACTACGACAGGCATATCAAGGCGAGTTTTCTGAGCTATTTATAACGAATGCTGCCGAAGAGTACGGTTCCACTAGTTATTATTATTATTATTGTTATTTCCTCATCATGCCCATTGAGAGAACGCGTTTGAACTTGTTCGTTGGCCTGATGGTTTTCGCCTTCTTAACCTCCCAATAACTCTTCGGGAATGCACTGTGATGCACCTTGCGTACTGTGAGCCACTTCTGCCAATTTTCTTTTTTGGTTTCTCCACAAGTTTGTTCTTAGTTACTATGGTACTAAAGGCTCCACGATCTTTTACGATGTCGTCCGTGTTATTCATTTCTTGGAGGTCCGCCTTGGTTTCTTCTAGCCAGTTTATTTTGACCTTCCTTGAATTTATTACTTTAAATAACCTTTTGGTGAGTCTGTCGCTGTCCATCCTATAGATATGGCCATAGAATTTCCGACGTCTCTTGCGTACGGCATCAGTGAAAATGAAATGGAGTATGGCTTTTAGTGCCGGGAGATCCCAGGACGGGTTCGGCTCGCCAGGTGCAGGTCTTTTGATTTGACTCCTGTAGGCGACCTGCGCGTCGTAATGAGGATGAAATGACGATGAAGACAACACATACACCCAGCCCCCGTGCCAGGGAAATTAAGCAATGAAGGTTAAAATTCCCGACCCTGCCGGGAATCGAACCCGGAACCCCTGTGACCTAAGGACAGCGCGCAAACCATTCAGCCATGGAGTCAGTGAATCTCTCAGTTAATGAGTAGAGGTCCTCTGTACTATTCTTAATCCACATTCAATTTTCTCTCGTGAGACCATAAATATTCCGGACAACTTTCCTTTCCTGCTTTAAAATTTTTATAATTTTAGAGTAACCTCCATAGGGATATGGTTTCTAAGACGTATAAAGTTTCCGGCAAAACAACTGCCTTTATAATGTCGTATAATTTTGCTATTTGTTTTACGTCGCACAGACACAGATATGTCTTATGGCGACGATGGGACTGGAAAGGCCTAGGAATGGGAAGGAAGCGTCCGTAGCCTTAGTTAAGGTACAGCCCCAGCATTTGCCTGGTGTGAAAATGGGAAACCACGGAAAATCATATTATTATTATTATTATTATTATTATTATTATTATTATTATTATTATTATTATTACAGCGATTTTTGACTTCTCCTTTCTCGCTCTTTTGTCAAGATGTTTCGTGGCTTGACTAATTGTTGTTCGGGTGATCCCTGATTCCCGCAGCCTTATTCATAAACGTTCCTCTTTCTTGTATCTCTTCCATTCGACACCCACTTCTTCTAGGTCTTCGTGTACTTTCGTAAGCCACCCAGGCTGCGTTTTCCATTTTTTTCACAGGAGTAGTTCCTGTTATCCAACCTCTCCTGTTTCATCTTTCTTGATGTGTCCATAAAAAGTCAGCTTCCTTTACTTTATTGTTGTTATTCTGTCGATGTTTCATACAGTTGCTCGTTCGATCTCTACCGGAAATTTAATTGAGCCGTTCGTGGCAATTTTGGACCCCGGTGGATTGCATTTCCGCAAAACAGCCTCGCTTTACCGCAAGTCTTCCTATTTTCATTACCGCAAAATTGGACATATTTTTACCGCAAAATATTAGAAATCACTACCTCAAATATAAAGTGTACAACAGCTTGCCCCGGTGAAATACTTGCCGTAGAGTGGGAACCGATGTCCAATTATTCTGTTTACGTACTCCAGTAACGGTAATTCTGATATTTGTCCCACAGTTCTGTAGCAACACGGTCACGTCTATTCATTTTTCCTTTATAATGCACTATGTCGAAGCTCAGCGACGTTTCACTGTGCAATTGCTGTAGAGCTTCTGTAGACTCATGGATTGATGATGAGGTTTGTAAAATTGCTGGAACGACTCTGCACCACTTGTAGGTCTGATTTAATCTGTTGGTCTACTGGCTCATAAATTAGGGGAAATTTAGCATCTTCACTTTCATAGTTTTCAAGTACATAGCCTAGAATTTTTTTAATTCATTGTGATTGGGAGCAATACTATGCAACTCTACGAACACATCCCGGACTGTGCTTGGAAGTAGAAACCTTTTGCGGTAATGTAAAAGTATGTTTTGCGACACTTAAAAATTTTTTGCGGATTTTTTTACGTTTTTGCGCATTTGGTATCCAGACTTGTGTACCCAACATATTGCTAAAGAATCTGGTTTCCTTTTCCTTTCTTTAATTTTCGCCGGCTGCATCCGCCACACTTGTCAGCGTTTCTACTGCATAAATGCACTCTGTTCTGACAGATAACATACACGATTATTATTATTATTATTATTATTATTATTATTATTATTATTATTATTTTGGAATTGACGTTAGCAGTTCTGAACTTAATTATTTATAAAAAGGAGAGTTTTACGAGTTTCAACTAATTACAGTACAAACTTCATAGACTCCATTTTGACATCCATTTAAAAATATGTATCTATATAAATAAAATTGTAGGGGGTCCGCTGTCTGTAATTTCTTCTGTTTTGCCAATTTTTCAGATATTTATCCGTTTTAGGTCAACTCAAGACCGAATCGGTGGTTTTTACGTTTCGTGTCTGTTTGTTTGTCTGTTTGTCTGTTTGTTTGTCTGTCTGTTTGTTTGTCTGTTCCACCATCACGTCGAAACGGCTGGATAGATCTCAACCAAACTTCATATTTAGGGTATACTCATCCCGGGGAAGGTTTCGATATGCATACCGTTTTAAAATCTTTGAATACACGGGGGGTTTATAGGAAAACCAGAATGGTTTTTCCACCATCACGTCGAAACGGCTGGATAGATCTCAACCAAACTTCATATTTAGGGTATACTCATCCCGGGGAAGGTTTCGATATGCATACCGTTTTAAAATCTTTGAATACACGGGGGGTTTATAGGAAAACCAGAATGGTTTTTCCACCATCACGTCGAAACGGCTGGATAGATCTCAACCAAACTTCATATTTAGAGTATACTCATCCCGGGAAAGGTTTAGATATGCATATCATTTTAAAATCTTTGAATACACGGGGGATTATAAGAAAACCAGAATGGTTTTTCCACCATCACGTCGAAACGGCTGGATAGATCACAACCAAACTTCATATTTGGAGTACACTCATCCCGGGGAAGGTTTCGATATGCATATTATTTTAAAATCTTTGAATAGACGGGGGGTTTATAGGAAAACCTGAATGGTTTTTCCACCATCACTTCGAAACGGCTGGATAGATCTCAACGAAACTTCATATTTAGAGTATACTCATCCCGGGGAAGGATGTGATATGCATATTATTTTAAAATCCTTGAATAGACGGGGGGTTTATAGGAAAACCATTCTGGTTTTCCTCCATTTTCTCTTATACTATTGATTTTCTGTAAACTTAGTTTACCGTACGTGAAATGTCTCTTCATTATAAACAACTTTCGTTATGTTCATAATTTACCTTACTCTTCACATGACGGAGAAATTTACAATTTTCCGCTGGTATCATGCTCTGCATTGAGTGACCGACAGACCGACAACGAACCTACAGGTTACCATGGCAACGTCTCTGACTGCATGCCAGCAGGGAAGTAACGTATTGCCATTTTCCTCATCATGCTTTTAAATTCGTGGTTGTTCCTTGGGTAGAAGGCAAGAGAGGCGTCAATCGGCCTATCTGCGGGATATTGGCGGAATATCGTTGGATGTTATAACCGCCCTCGAATAGATTAAGTAATAACACCATTAGTCATCTTCTTATTATTTGTTTACCTAAGAATCACTGGACCTAAATTTCTCCTCTGTTACCGCTTTATTATATCCATAACTCACACTAGCATAATTTATTGAGGGGCATTTGATTTTCCAATACATTCACTTGGCATTTACATATTTGTCGTTATCCGGCTGTCCTCAGTTATAATCCATTTTCTATTACTTTCAACTTTCTTAACTGTATTATTTTCTTCCTTAATTACGCCGTATGTACGCGTGTGCTACAAACTACTGGATGTATTTCCACCAAGACTCACATTTAGAATACACCTGTCCTTGATAGGTTTTGGGCAAATATTGTTTCTAAATCTCTGAACTGACTGGGGGTTTATACGAAACCGAAACAGTGATTTTGCACTTTCACAAAATATACACAACCAACGTTAATTTAAATCTACCTACCTTGGTAGAAATTAATTTCTAAACCTTTTTCCTCATGTGCATCATTTCGATACGAGGATTAATAAGGGAGATATCATTAACGGACCGTTTTTCTGTACAAGTCCCATCGGACTTAACTCACGAGCGGGTGCGTGTAAAGCGTATTCCTTACAACTTGAAAACTACTGAAGACATTCGAACCAAACTTTGTATTTAGCATCCACCTGTCCAAAGGTAGGTTTTAAACTTAAATAACATTTCATGTTCCGGAATGGACTGGCGGTTTATAGGGAACCGAAATGGTTATTTTACTCTTCCACAATATATACAGAACAAGACCAACCTGACGAAATCGACCAAACGTGATAGAATTCCACCTCTAAACCCTTTTTTCCATATGCATTTTTTCGTCAGTAGGATTAATAAGGGAGATATCATGAATGGTCACTTTTGCATGTTAAGTCCAGCGCACATAGCCCGAAGGGTGTTTTACATGGAGCAGATTCCTTATCTATATAAATCAAATCGTAACGACTGTGTGCCTCTACACTGACTATTTTGGCGAAATTTTCGTACAGCTTTCCGTTTAAGGGGTAATAATGATCATCTCCATAATTTTTGGTTTAGTTTCCTGAAAGTCCTAATTTTTACCCGCCTCGCCCAAAATCCAGATTGTGGCATAATCTGCCAGAAGAAAAAGAAGATAATTGAAATTTGAAAAAATTATACGTTTTAGCCTGTAACGAACGGAAAACATCCTAGATTATTACATTTTTCACTTTTTATCCCCGAAGAATATCGAAATATGCAGGCAATTTTAATGATGGTGCAGACCTTCGGAAATTCCTATCACATAACGGATTGCACAATCTCCGTTCAATTTGGAATGGTCTGCAACCTTGGTCTTATGACTTTTTGCCGTATATGTATCCCTTTTACGCTTGATTTTTCTCTATTAATCGATGTTAAGTCAGTTTGGAATTTTCACAAGCATAATTCATACTTTCGATTACTTATATGAAATACAGAATCATCAAACTCTTCACGAAAATTGGCCCACCCAGTAGCCATCTGTGAGCCAAATTCTATGTATGTAGCTGTCACATAATTATCCGAAAAGTAATGTAATGTGAGATAATCTTACAAAAACGTTACCCTGTTCCACGTTTCTAACTCAATCTGACCCTAGAATAGATGACATATCATAGGACCAGCCATTTAGGGCACTAAATCCGGCGTGTCTTATAGTATAATTCTTTGTCGATATGACGTACGTTTAGTAGCAGTTAATCTGTAAATGAAGGTCTTCAATATTGTAAACACGCATATACTTTCGTATGTCGATCTATATATATTCACTGATGTCGATTTGTAGCGATCGAGAAAGGGTGGGTCTGCTAATGTAATGAGTACTCCCCACACCGACTTTGACTGGCTGTATGAAAGGGCCCTTCTCCAACTCCTGTGTAACTGTCATTAGTAAGGAAGGTCTACAATTGTAATGAATAGTTCGCTTCTCGATTTGACTTGCAGAAGGCAAGTGAGCATGCAGTTTTGTGTAAAACTTCCCTACCCGATTGTGTTTGGCAGAAGGTAAGGGTGCCCGCCATTATAAACAAATGTCCTCATCTAAAATGTGACTGGCATTAGGCATAGTGGCCTGCTATTTTCATGGAAACTCACCAACTTGGTGTGACTGGCAGTAAGCTGGCTGGCAGTAGGAAAATCGGCCTGACATTATAATGATAACGGCACAACTCAATTTTTAATGGTGGTAGGGAATTTGCCTGCCGTTATAAGAAAATCTCCTCGACTGTAATCTGTTTGGGAGTAGGAAATGGGGCCTGCCATTGTAACGAACACTCCCAACTTGATTGTTACCGCGCAGTAGGCAATGGGGCCTCCAATTATAATGTAAACTTCCCAACTCGATTGTGAATGGCAGTAGACAAGTGAGCCTGCCGTTATATCACAAATCCGTAACAAACACTTTACATTGGAAACAACGTATGGGGACATCCCCATGCTCTTTCTCGGATAACGCTAAGAGACATGCAATTTTAAAACAATCTTATTTACTGCATGTACACTGTTTACTTCAATATTCGAATACAATGTTGAACACCGTAGCGAAGCACGGGTACATTTGCTAGTTAATACATAAGATTGACAGTATTTCTACCATAATGAAACTTCTCCCACAACAAATGTCTCATTAAATAGGGGCGCCTTTACAATAACAATTTTTTATCAAATACAGTTTTAGAACATTTTAAGCTAACAATCATTTTGCGTAACTCTATATGAAATGTGGCATATTTATTTCAATGTGTAGTTGTGTTATATTTTTAAGCGATGATTTAAATATAACGTATCACTCTTCAAAGTGATTAGGTTCTTCTGATTCTAGCTGAAGACAACCACAGAATGACCGAAACCTGTAGACTACTAGACTTGAAACATACTTATTTTTATGATTATTAATTATTAAGAATTTAATAGGTGGGGCTTTGTAGTGAATTCTTTTTTAGGAATTATATTAATTAATGCATAATGTCAGTACCGAACCCAAAATGAAATTCATAAGTTAGCAGTTGTGTTTCTTTTTTCTTAAGCCAACGAATTAAAAATAAATTGCTGTAATATAAGAGTAATAGAATGTTAGTTGAATAAAGTCTGGTGACGTAGGAAAAAGGTACTAAGAAATTAAGTCGGAAGCGGCATAAGCCAATATTGTTTGTTTATCAGATATTATCTTTTGTATTGCCTAGTTTGAGTTCATATGACTGTTTAGACGAGAAAATTACTGACAATGATAAAACTTGTAAGCAAGGAATATCTTCTGAAGAAAAGATCTATGATGAAAGAAACCACAGATATATTTTGGAAGACCTTTGTGATGAGCAAAATGAGGAGCAAAACGAAAAATACGTAGAAAGAAAGTTTTGGAATGTGGTGTTGCAGAAGAAGATGAGCAGATGAGATTAAAAATGAAGAAGTATTGGAGTTCAAAAATTGGTGATCTGGGAAAAAATTTACGAAAATATGACAAGGAAAGAGGGAGTCGATACAGAGAGATGTCTTGGGCCATCCAGTTAGTACACATAGTCTCTTTTTGTCCAGTTTTGCTGCTACCAGTTTAACTCACACCAACACGACGGCAACGCAATACTGGGGAAAGACTGGAATTTGGTAGGTTTCGATCGTGGCATTAATTAAGGAACAGCCTCAGCATTTCTTTGGTGTGAAAATGGGGAAATCACGGAAAATTATCTTCAGGTGGGATTCAAGCCCACCATTTCCCATATCTACGTGACCTGAACTCTGTCTGTACACACCCATTTCTTGTTGGGTGCAGTAGTGGTAGGAGGAGGCCATGCTGAAACACTGGGTGCCGTGACATCTTCCAAGTTAACCAACTTTGGGGGTCGTCACCAGCGGAAACTGAATGTGAAGGGTTGGTTTATCACAGGATGTGTTATGGAAAGCTGCATGTAACCAGCAACAACAATACCTACCTTCTTACTCTTCCTGAAAATGGTTTCCTTTTACGGCTGAAGTTTACTTCGACAGTGGGATGTGGACGAGTGGGTCACGTGACGCTGCTAGGTGTGTCGAGCCGTCACTCAGTTATTGCCGGAATACAATGCAGGCCTACCCGCAGCCCACAGATGGTGGTGGTGATGAATTGCCTCGACTTGGGCGGATAGGACGCGTGAAGAAGCTTTTCTTCTGACAACCTACTATATACAGTAGTCGTATCAGCTTTATTGAATTCAAAACCCGCAATATGTCCCTCTCTCTTCTTGGTTAACCATCTGTGCAGCTGAAAGCCTAAACTTGCACTTCACAAAATAAAACTGCACGCTTCAGTGATTCGAGAGTCAAATCCTGGCTTTAACAGTTGATACCTGATGGGTATCTTTTCCAGGAGTTTAACGTGGCCTGTGCAGAAAGAATTTCGAGCTATCGAACAATTACACCCGCGACATAATCATGCCATCATTACGCATCATGCACACACACGTATACGAACTTGGTGCTGAAAGTGGTGTAGCACTAAAAGGTGAATTGACTGGTTTCGAGCGAGCTAGCTTTTAGTTTTACCGAATTGTTGACAGCGTGATCATAGCCAAGCAATGATCAGAACCCAGGGATATGAAAGGGAAACTTCTGTCCAGAAAGGAGTGAGGTATCACTGCGGTTTGTCCCCTTCCCCTTATATTTTTAACGTGTACGAAGAACAAGCAACAAAGGAAAATAAAGAGAAAGTGAAAAAGGAATCATGTTTCAAGAAGAGGAAATCAGTACTTAGATATTTTAGAACGATATTGCTATTTACCAGAGGCTGCAGAGGATCTAGAGAAGTTGATGAATGGTGGATAGTTTTGGGAATGGTATACAGGATAAAAATCAGTAGATCTAACACAATATTTATGGAATGCAGTTGAATGAAGTTACTGCAGTTGATGGTGGAAATATCAAAATTTAGTAGTGACGTCTTAGGTGAAGTAAGTATGAATTTATGAATGAATGAACGATCATCAACTGGGGAAAAATTATTCACGTATTACAATCATATGTAATATATGCACTTGGTTTATAATACAACCTGCTAAAGATATTCCAACTAATAATAATGCTATTTGCTTTACGTCCCACTAACTAATCTTCTACGGTTTTCGGAGACGCCGAGGTGCTGGAATTTAGTCCCTCAGGAGTTCTTTTACGTGCCAGTAAATCTACCGACACGAGGCTGACGTATTTGAGTACCTTCAAATACCACCGGACTGAGCCAGGATCGAACCTGCCAAGTTGGGGTCAAAAGGCCAGCGCCTCAACCGTCTGAGCCACTCAGCCCGGCGATATTCCAACTAACAAGCAGCTTCGTGTAGCTTATAAATTCTTCTTATGCCGGCCCCGTGGTGCAGGGATATCGTGCCTGCCTCTTACCCGGAGGCCCCGGGTTCGATTCCCGGCCCGGCCAAGTCAGGGATTTTACCTGGACCTGAGGGCTGGTTCGAGGTCCACTCAGCCTACGTGATTAGAACTGAGGAGCTATGCGACGGTGAGATAGCGGTCCTAGTCTAGAAAGCCAAGAATAAAGGCCGAGAGGATTCGTCGTGCTGACCACACGACACCTCGTAATATTCAGGCCTTCGGGCTGAGCAGCGATCGCTCAGTAGCCCAAGGTCCTTCAAAGGCTGTAGTGCGGTCGGGTTTGTTTTTGTTTTTTTATAAATTCTTCCACCAATATGAATACTCTCCATACAGTTCCTATCCTATCTCTACGGTAAACAATTCGATTGCTTTCAGATATGCGTGAACCTGTAAAGGATGACAGCTTGTCTACTCACCGAATCAAATGGAAATGGAAGTATATAATTGCTTGAATTGAAGAATAACCAAATACGGCAGAAATAATGAGGACTTAAAATGTAGATTAGCCGAAGCAAGAAAAGAACTATTTCTCCAGAAAAAAAAGATCACGAACAATGTGTAATACATTAATAAATTCATCGCAATTGGGAATATCCAGGTGGCAACGATCACTTACAGTACTGTGATAATAAAGTTGAAATGAAATGGCGTATGGCTTTTAGTGCCGGGAGTGTCCGAGGACATGTTCGGCTCGCCAGGTGCAGGTCTTTCGAGTTGACGCCCGTAGGCAGCCTGCGCGTCATGATGAGGATGAAATGATGATGAGGACGACACACACACCCAGCCCCCGTGCCAGAGAAATTAACCAATGATGGTTAAAATTCCCGACCCTGGCTGGAATAGAACCCGGGACCCCTGTGACCAAAGGCCAGCACACTAACCACTTAGCCATGGAGCCGGACGATAATAAAGTTAATAACTAATTACGCAACAACAACAACAACAACATCAACTACAACAACAAGAATACAACAAGCAATTCCATGGAAAGAAAATATTACAAGAAATACCACTAGTTTAACATTTTAAATCCAGCATGATCACATAAAAATTAACACAAAACTTAAGTGTTTAACACTACGGCTTACAATACTATAGGTTGAGCTTACTACTAGCTTAACACTGCAACATCGTCATATACAAATTCACACGTACCTTAAGTATTTCATAATACACTATGACTAACAGTAGATTGAGCGGTGCAATTACTGTTACCTTAGCATTGTAAATACAGCACTTTCATACACAAATTTACACATACCTTAAGTAATTCAGATGCCTTAATGATGCAGGTAATGCATTCCAATTTCCAATTCCTCGATTTAATGGAATATTTCTGTGGAACGTAGCAACACGTAGAAATTAAATTTAAACATTAACTGACACACAAAGAAGGAAGGACTTGTTGAGTCTCGGACCGTAAATGAAGTAAAATAACAATAACAATTCTTTCTTCTAAGGTCATTCGTAGAGTCGGATCTCTTTCGCGAGTTACTACATTTTTGGAAACCAAACTAATCTCTAGTTCAGATTCATTTTTCTTTCCAGTATTCTGTAAATAATTCGTATTAAGTGTTAATACTAATCTTAACAGTAATAAATAATTAATTTTTGACACCCATTCAACCGTATACTTTGATGGACATTGAAGTGATGAACCCTTGAACGTTCTGAGCGTGTCCCGCTGTAATACCAGCGGTTAAATACAACGTTGTGATTTGCGAAGAAACAAGTCACACGCACGGCGAACTAGCTTTTAATAAGTAAACCAAAAGCACTTTAATCTCGGTGCATTTGATGACTTCCTCATTAATATTCCAAAATTAATTTCAAAATCCTATGCAATTATTACAGTCTGAAAGCCGAAATCTGTCGTTAATTCTTCACATCAAGACAATCTCATGGCTAAACATCGGATTTATATCCTGTATAAATTACCAATATAAGCATGCAACTGTGCTACAAAAAAGTGGTGAAGTATGCACTTATTTTCATGCTATGAAATGCAAACGTAACATTCCTCTACTAGACTCACGCGATTTACTCACACCAATTGTGATCATGAATAAACAACTGAATGAAAAACAAAACTCATACGACAAACAGCTCCGCCTGTTGCTAGTACAAACAATCCGTGTATTGTCTGCGAGACGTATCAGTGTTCACAGTTAAAACAATCTCCTAGATAAGACACTGTGAGTTAATTAATACACATCTATATAAATAAAATTGTAGGGGGTCCGCTGTCTGTAATTTCTTTTGTTTTGCCAATTTTTCAGATATTTATCCGTTTTAGGTCAACTCAAGACCGAATCGGTGGTTTTTACGTTTCGTGTCTGTTTGTTTGTCTGTTTGTCTGTTTGTTTGTCTGTTTGTCTGTCTGTTTGTTTGTCTGTTCCACCATCACGTCGAAACGGCTGGATAGATCTCAACCAAACTTCATATTTAGAGTAAACTCATCCCGGGGATGGTTTCTATATGCATATCATTTTAAAATCTTTCAATACTCGGGGGGTTTATAGGAAAACCAGAATGGTTTTTCCACCATCACGTTGAAACGGCTGGATAGATCTCAACTAAGCTTCATATCTAGAGTATACTCATCTCGGGGAAGGTTTCGATATGCATATTATTTTAAAATCTTTGAATAGACCGGGGGTTTATAGGAAAACCAGAATGTTTTTTCCACCATCACTTCGAAACGGCTGGATAGATCTCAACCAAACTTCATATTTAGAGTATACTCATCCCGGGGAAGGTTTCGATATGCATATCATTTTAAAATCTTTCAATAGACGGGGGTTTATAGGAAAACCTGAATGGTTTTTCCACCATCACTTCGAAACGGCTGGATAGATCTCAACCAAACTTCATATTTAGAGAATACTCATCTCGGGGAAGGTTTCTATATGCATATTATTTTACAATCATCGAATAGACGGGTGGTTTATAGGAAAACCAGAATGGGTTTCCTCCATTTTCTCTTATACTATTGATTTTCTGTAAACTTCGTTTACCGTACGTGAAACGTCTCTTCATTATAAACAACTTTCGTTATGTTCATAATTTACTTTACTCTTCACATGACGGAGAAATTTACAATTTTCCGCTGGTATCATGCTCTGCATTGAGTGACCGACAGACCGACAACGAAACTACAGGTTACCATGGCAACGTCTCTGACTGCATGCCAGCAGGGAAGTAACGTATTGCCATTTTCCTCATCATGCTTTTAAATTCGTGGTTGTTCCTTGGGTAGAAGGCAAGAGAGGCGTCAATCGGCCTCTCTGCGGGATATTGGCGGAATATCGTTGGATATTATAACCGCCCTCGAATAGATTAAGTAATAACACCATTAGTCATCTTCTTATTATTTGTTTACCTAAGAATCACTGACCTAAATTTCTCTTCTGTTACCGCTTTATTATATCCATTACTCACACTAGCATAATTTATTGAGGGGCATTTGATTTTCCAATACATTCACTTGGCATTTACATATTTGTCGTTATCCGGCTGTCCGCAGTTATAATATGCATAATGCAGAGTTTCGTCCAGACGTGCCATTTGGACTCATCAGCTGGAATGGCACGCCCCTCCAGGACTCTGCATAGCAGAGGCAGACCAAACTGTGTGGCCCCGCCGAGTTAGCAAATCAAGTTTGCTAACCTGCTAAAGGAGAAAAGATTTCTCCGTTCAAAAAAATGCTCCCCCATTGGAGATACAACATCAAAAAGGCTTTCACGGCCGCAGATCTTATAATCACAGCAATAGAACCAGCTTTTGGGTGGTTAGGCCGTGTGCATAATGCAGAGTTTCGTCCAGACGTGCCATTTGGACTCATCAGCTGGAATGGCACGCCCCTCCAGGACTCTGCATAGCAGAGGCAGACCAAACTGTGAGGCCCCGCCGAGTTAGCAAATCAAGTTTGCTAACCTGCTAAAGGAGAAAAGATTTCTCCGTTCAAGAAAATGCTCCCCCATTGGAGATACAACATCAAAACGGCTTTCACGGCCGCAGATCTTATAATCACAGCAATAGAACCAGCTTTTGGGTGGTTAGGCCGTGTGCATAATGCAGAGTTTCGTCCAGACGGAGAAATCTTTTCTCCTTTAGCAGGTTAGCAAACTTGATTTGCTAACTCGGCGGGGCCACACAGTTTGGTCTGCCTCTGCTATGCAGAGTCCTGGACGAAACTCTGCATTATGCACACGGCCTAACCACCCAAAAGCTGGTTCTATTGCTGTGATTATAAGATCTGCGGCCGTGAAAGCCTTTTTGATGTTGTATTATTTCTTCCTTAATTACGCCGTATGTACGCGAGTGCTACAAACTACTGGATGTATTTCCACCAAGACTCATATTTAGAATACACCTGTCCTTGATAGGTTTTGGGCAAATATTGTTTCTAAATCCCTGAACTGACTGGGGGTTTATACGAAACCGAAACAGTGATTTTGCACTTCCACAAAATATACACAACCATACTTAATGGAAATCTACCTACCTTGGTAGATAATAATTTCTAAACCTTTTTTCTCATGTGCATCATTTCGATACGAGGATTAATAAGGGAGATATCATTAACGGACCGTTTTTCTGTACAAGTCCCATCGGACTTAACTCCCGAGCGGGTGCGTGTAAAGCATACTCCTTACAATTTGAAAACTACTGAAGACATTCGAACCAAAATTTATATTTAGCATCCACCTGTCCAAAGGTAGGTTTTAAACGTAAATAACATTTCATGTTCCGGAATGGACTGGCGGTTTATAGGGAACCGAAATGGTGATTTTACTCTTCCACAACATATACAGAACAAGACCAACATGACTGGAAATCGACCAAACGTGATAGAATTCCACCTCTAAACCTTTTTTTCATGTGCATTCTTTCGTCAGGAGGATTACTAAGGGAGATATCATGAATGGTCACTTTTGCAGGTTAAGTCCAGCGGACATAGCCCAAAAGGTGTTTTACATGGAGCAGATTCCTTATCTATATAAATCAAATCGTAACGACTGTGTGCCTCTACACTGACTATTTTGGCGAAATTTTCGTACAGCTTTCCGTTTAAGGGGTAATAATGACCATCTCCATAATTTTTGGTTTAGTTTCCTGAAAGTACTAATTTTTACCCGCCTCGCCCAAAATCCAAATTGCGCCATAATCTGCCAGAAGAAAAAGAAGATAATTGAAATTTGACAAAATTATACGTTTAAGCCTGTAACGAACGGAAAACTTCCCAGATCATTAAATTTTTCACTTTGAATCCCCGAAGAATATCGAAATACGCAGGCAATTTTAATGATGGTGCAGACCTTCGGAAATTCCTATCCTATAACGGATTGCACAATCTCCGTTCAATTTGGAATGATCTACAACCGTGGTCTTATGACTTTTTGCCGTATCTGTATCCCTTTTACGTTTGATTTTTCTCTTTAATCGATGTTAAGTCAATTTGGAATTTTCACATGCATAATTCATACTTTCAATTACTTATATGAAATACAGAATCATTAAACTCTTCACGAAAATTGGCCCACCCAGTAGCCATATGTGAGCCAAATGCTATGTATGTATCCGAAAAGTAATGTAATGTGAGATAATCTTACAAAACCTTTACCCTGTTCCACGTTTCTAATTCAATCTGACCCAAGAATAGATGACATATCATAGGACCAGCCATTTAGGCCACTAAATCCGGCGTGTCTTATGGTATAATCCTTTGTCGATATGACGTACGTTTAGTAGCAGTTAATCTGTAAATGAAGGTCTTCAATATTGTAAATACGCATATACTTTCGTATGTCGATCTATATATATTCACTGATGTCGATTTTTAGCGATCGAGAAAGGGTGGGTCTGCTATTGTAATAAGTACTCCCCACACCGACTTTGACTGGCAGTAGGAAAGGGTTCCTTCTCCAACTCCTGTGTAACTGTCATTAGTAAGGAAAGCCTACAATTATAATGAATAGTTCCCTTCTCGATTTGACTTGCAGAAGGCAAGTGAGCATGCAGTTTTGTTTAAAACTCCCCTACCCGATTGTGTTTGGCAGTAGGCAAGGGTGCCTATCATTATAAAGAAATGTCCTCATCTAAAATGTGACTGGCATTAGGCATAGTGGCCTGCTATTTTGATGGAAACTCACCAACTTGGTGTGACTGGCAGTATGCTGGCTGGCAGTAGGAAAATGGGCCTGGCATTATAATGATAACTGCACAACTCAATTTCGAGTGATAGTAGGGTAATTGCCTGCCATTATAATAAAAACTCCTCAACTGAAATCTGTCTGGAAGTAGGAAGGGGGCTGCCATATTAACGAAAACTCCCCAAATCGATTTTGTCCGCGTAGTAGGCAATGAGGCCTGCAATTATTACGTAATCATCCCAACTCGATTGTGAATGGCAGTAGGCAAGTGAGTCTGCCGCTATATCACAAATCCGTAACAAACACTTTACATTGGAAACAACGTACGGGGAACTCCCCATGCTCTTTCTCGGATAACGCTAAGAGACATGCAATTTTAAAACAATCTTATTTACTGCATGTACACTATTTACTTCGATAACCGAATACAATGTAGAATACCGTAGCGAAGCACGGGTACATTCGCTAGTGGTAAATCAATTTGTATGATTGTATGAAAATCGCGTAAAAAATACAATCGTGAACAAACACGCTTAAATACACATTCCTCTTTCATTTTACACTGGAAACTATACTTTTCCTGTCCATAATTTGCTTTCCAGTAACCTACAACACTCTTCTCCAAGATTTCTGGTATAAATCTGTGGCGTTCTTCTATTAGAACTAGCATCGGTGGGGTGAATGATCTCTCTACATCTACGGACGTGAATAGACAGTACTTGTATTCGAGAGCGTGTGTAGGTGTTAAATATTCTCACATTTTCACACATAGGAATTATCCTCTCAGTTTCAATTACTGCGTTGATGGGGTGAAAGTTCCTTTTGGGTATCATTGTAAGTACCTAGGTGTTAATATAAGGAAAGATCTTCATTGGGGAAATCATACAAATATGATTGTAAATAAAGGGTACAGATCTCTGCACATGGTTATGAGGGTATTTAGGGGTTGTAGTAAGGATGTAAAGAAGATAGTATATAAGTTACTGGTAATACCCCAACTAGAGTATGGTTCCAGTGTATGGGACTCTTACCAGGATTACTTGATTCAAGAACTGGAAAAAATCCAAAGAGAAGCAGCTCGATTTGTTCTGAGTGATTTCCGACAAAAGAGTAGCGGTACAAAAATGTTGCAAAATTTGGACTGGGAAGACTTGAGAGAAAGAAGACGAGCTGCTTGACTAAGATGTATTTTCCGAACTGTCAATGGAGAGATGGCGTGGAATGACATTAGTGGACGAATAAGTTTGAGTGGTGTCTTTAAAAGTAGGAGAGATCACAATCTGAAGATAGAGCTGGAATTCAAGAGGACAAACTGGGAAAAATATTCGTTTATGGGAAGGGGAGATAGGGATTGGAATAACTTACCAAGGAAGATGTTCAGTAAATTTCCAATTTCTTTGCAATCATTTAAGGAAAGGCTAGGAAAACAACAGATACGGAATCTGCCACCTGGGCGACTGCCCTAAATGCAGATCAGTGGTAATTGATTGATTGATTGATTGATTGATTGATTGATTGATTGATTGATTGATTGATTGATTGATCGATTGATTGCTTCACATTATCAGTACCAGACACATATTTGTTTATAGCTACCATGGTGTCGTAGCCCTAATTTCGTTTAAGGACATCACGATATTTTGTTAGCCGACGGAATCCGAAAATTCCTGGAAAACCTTCCAGTTCAAGCTTCATGGACTCCACAATGTCCAGCGAATCATCAAGACCCAACCCACGTTTTTCTAGTTTCTTGAATGATTGTGGTATGATTTGGAGCTGTCTTCATATGCACCATTTTCCTTTGAATTTTTTCATTGCCGAAAGAGTTTACGGCGTTAATTACTTTATATTTTATTGAAGACTGCTTGTAAAACATGTTCAAATATGCACAATAAAAATCGAAGACATGCACAATAAATCCGAAATTTGTAAAGTATGCACTAACCACAAATACATGCAAATATGCATATACAGTATATGCACTATTAAACTTAATCATTTGTCCAATTTGCCCTTCAGACGTACTTCCTGATCGGTTTGGAGGTTTACATATCGGCAAACAAAATATGCAATTGCATACAAATCCCATGTCTAATGTTGACTCACCGACCGATCGTGTACGAGTGTGTACTGTAAGTAACTCTTATCGGGTTGTTTCGTCCGCTTCCTATTTCTTCACTATTACGCCACGATTGTACTTATTTTTAAGACCCGGAGTAGCCGTTTCAATCATTACCTCATAATACCTTTAACAGTTGCCCAAAAAACTGATGTTTGCACCATACATGTATAAGTATGTTCAGTCTTCAGCCCTCAGGCTGGTTGGATCCTCAACAGCTCCGCCATCAGCTGTCTTAGATGGCCTAGGCATCACTGAAGAGGCGTACTAGGGAAATGAGGAGTGAGGTAGTTTCCCGTTGCTTTCCTCGCCGAGCCAGAAATTGCTATTACATATCAGTCGGCACCATAAATACATACATACATACATACATACATACATACATACATACATACATACATACATACACCAGGCTGAGTGGCTCAGACGGTAGAGCGCTGGCTTTCTGAACTCAAATTGGCTGGTTCGATCTGAATCAGCCGGTTGTAATTGACAAATATCTCAGCCTCGTGTCGGTAAGGTTACCAGCACATTAAAAAACTTCTGAGGAGTAAAACTTCTGCACAAAGGTGCCTCTGAAAACCGTGTAAGTAGTTATTTTTTGCTATTTGCTTTACGTCGCCCCGACACAGATAGGTCTTATGGCGACGATGGGACAGGAAAGGACTAGGAATGGGAAGGAAGCCGCCGTGGCGTTAATTAAGTTACAGCCCCAGCATTTGCCTGGTGTGAAAATGGGAAACCACGGAAAACCATCTTCAGGGCTGCCGACAGTGGGGTTCGAACTCACTATCTCCCTAATACTGGATACTGGCTGCACTTAAGTGACTGCAGCTATCGAGCTCGGTATATATAAGTAGTTAGTGGGACTTAAAAACAATGGATATTTTCCTTGTTCTTCTTATTATTATTAAAGTCCGCCTCTGTGGTGTACTGGTAAGTTTGCTTAGTTGCCACAGCCGCAGGCCCGGGTGAGATTCCCGGCTCTGCCATGTAATTTGAACGGGGTCTCAGCCTTGAGATGTCAACTGAGTAGGAGGGGGTTCGATTCTTACCTCAGGCATCCTGGAAGTGGTTTTCCGTTGTTTCACACTTCTCCTCCGGGCAAATGCTGTGATAGTACCTAACTTCCGCTTCCTTCGCTCTTCCTTGTCTGTCCCTGCCGATCTTCTCACCCTCTGTAAGGCCCCTGTTCAGCATAGCAGGTGAGGCTGCCTGGTCGAGGTACTGGTCTTCCTCCGCAGTTGAATACCCCGACCCAAAGTCTCATGCTCCAGGACACTGCTCTTGAGGACGTAGAGTTGGGATTGATCGCTCAGTCTGAGGGAAAACCAACCTTGGAGAGTAAACCGATTAAGGAAGAAAAAATTATTATTAAATCCGAGAATATTCTGCAGTAAGGACTGCACAGAAAGGAGACAGTAAATCACTGTTGTACATGTAGGCTATAAAAATAACAAGATAAGCCCACTGGACAAAAGATTAGTCACTTCCTGGATACGTCGTTCTAATACAGTGTAACACCACCTTCAGCTTTGACAACCGCCTTGATTCGGCGAGGAAGACAGTCCATATGTTTCTGCAGGTTTGCCAGATCCAGTTATAGCCACTCACTGATGACGACATGCCGCTGACCCAGCACTTTGCGGGGATGCTGATGTCTATCGTTTACACGCTGTTTCAAATAGCCCCACATATTCTCTATGGGAATGAGATCGGGGGATTCAACGGGCCAGTCGAGGTGTGTCGGTTTGTTCGTCAAACCTGTTACGTGTGTGTTTCTAGAATCTTAGGAAATAAAGAGATCTTGTTATCGATTTATTGAGTAGCCGTCATATAGTGCTCGAATAGTTTGTGCATATTCTGGTGTAGTGCACCTCTCATTTTCCTATGTGGATGTACTTACATTGTGTATGCAAAGAAAAACAACATGCTGTCAGCTATACAAATGCAAGAGAAACGAAACAAAGGTACAACGCTGGTGTTGTTGGATTTTGAACACAAGATTATTGTTCATTAATTGGCAGATCCGCATGCTCGACCACGATGAAACACCAATGAATCCAACTTATTGTTTTGGGGTAGTTTAGTCCACTCTTGAACAGAGGCTTCTGTCAGAATTAGTACTGATTAGAACGGTGGGCTGTTGCTCTCTTCAGTTCATACCTTTCTCTCTATGCCACGCATCTCAAGGAACGGAATGACCACTCTGGCTCGATGGGCAAGAGCATTATCATGCCCTAACGTAAAGTCCATGATGGCAAGGTAACTACAGGTTGGAGAATGTTGTCTCTGTGTACAGGACCAGTCATGTTACCATAGATAACAAATTAGAGGCTTATATCGTCCAAACGCCGGGCTGAGTGGCTCAGACGGTTAAGGCGCTGGCCTTCTAACCCCAACTTGGCAGGTTCGATCCTGGCTCAGTCCGGTGGTATTTGAAGGTGCTCAAATACGACAGCCCCGTGTCGGTAGATTTACTGGCACGTAAAAGAACTCCTGCGGGACTAAATTCCGGCACCTCGGCGTCTCCGAAGACCTTAAAAAGTAGTTAGTGGGACGTAAAGCAAATAACATTATTATTATATCGTCCAAACATGATCCCACCGTCCGACTCGTTGGCTGAATGGTGAGCGTACTGGCCTTCGATTCAGAGGGTCCCGGGTTCGATTCCCGGCCGGGTCGGGGATTTTATCCTTAATTGGTTAATGGCTCGGGGGCTGGGTGTGTGTGGCATATTCAACATTAGAAATCATCCTAGGTAGGGCCCACATCTTCACAGACATGCAGGTCGCCTGATAGTCCGTCTACTAGAAAAGACCTGCACCAGGCCTCTCCGGAGGCCATACGCCATTATTATATGATCCCACCCCTGACCAGGACAGAACCCTCTTGCTGCTGATGGCGCTTAAGAATGAAAGGCTCGTTCCATCTCTCACCGGATCGTCTCCAGGCTCTGATGCTTCTGTTGCATGAGTGCTGGATTATGGTGAACTCATCAGGAAAGAGCGTACGCTTCCACACTTCCTGACGTCAGGAGGATATAAAATATCATAAAAATATCATAAAAATCCACTCCGCATCCATACTTCCTTCATCCGCACCTGCATCCGCACCCACATCCGCGTCCGTGAATATGCTAATAAATCTATCCGTTTCAATACCTTGGGTTTATAGTCACATATTTGCAATATCCTTGAATAATTTAATGAGCCTGATACCTGACACCAGCCCTTCTGCAGTGACAGGTACCGACATATTGAACGGTTTTCTTTCGGAAACTTCCTTCCTTCCTTCCTTCCTTCCTTCCTTCCTTCCTTCCTTCCTTCCTTCCTTCCTTCATTCCTTCCACTAATTACGGGCGGGAGCCAGTTTGGCATAAGTCGGATTTGCGGCTTTATGGACTCTAGTTTCTTATTATATCACCATTTTCCCATAGCAATGCCAAGGGTCGCCTCATCACAAGCAAAAATAACTGCATCAGATGTATTAAAGACTGACTTGATGAGATTTTTACAGTATATCTGTATGAAAATCAATAAACATCATTATTTAGAAATTATCAGCAAAATTATTCGCCCTGCCATACAGTTTGCATCCGCCAAGATACTAACTTCGCGGATTTTCGCGAATATCCGCGTCCGTGCCTACCTCACAGAAACTGCCCTGTGGCGTGGCTTACGACGAGCTTTTTGCCATGAACTCCTCGATACCAGTCGTCCGTCATGCAGACTATTTCGCTCTGTCTGATCTGACATATTCATTCCGGTGGCCCTCCGAAGATCCTGGCAGAACGAGGTGGCAGTAGCAGTAGGCGTGCTATGCTGAAGGCAGCAAATACCGGTCCTCCTTGCTCGTTGTTTTGTGTGGGTCCATCAGCAACCGTTTGTGTCAGCCTGAGTTTCTTCCAAACACCGAAGACATCAATCTGACTCACTCCAACGCGAGTGGCGCCATCCTTCTTGCAGCATTGTCACAATGCGAATGCGTTCAGTGGCAGAAATCTGTACTCTTACTATGTTCACCTCAGTCCTGCACGTGTTGTTCATACACCATCGACCTTACGAGTGTTGTTGTTAAACAGGCCGACGCGACAAATGTCACCTGTCGGAAAAATATCGAACCTGATTTGAGTTTATCGTCAGACGTTGTGCTGCAGTGTATACAGTAAACATGTTTGAAGTCCCGTGTGAAATCGTAATATACAAAACTAAAGGACTGTATTCTATATTCAGGAAAGTAAAGTCGCTCAAAGAAGCCAGTGAGCGCATGGTATTGTATAAGTTTCTGGCACTTATACCTTCCTCATAAATAACTAAACCTATTGATATAATGTTTGCTGTGGATATCCACGCCGCCCCGTGGTGTAGGAGTAGCGTGCCTGCCTTTTACCCGGAGGCCCGGGATTCGATTCCCGGCCAGGTCACGGATGTTTACCTGGACCTGAGGGCTGGATCGATGTCCACTGAGGCTACGTGATTAGAATTGAAGAGCTATCTGACGGTGATATAGCGGCCCCGGTCTAGAGAGCCAAGAATAACGGCCGACAGGTTTCGTCGTGCTGACCACACGACACCTCGTAATCTGCAGGCCTTCAGGCTGAGCAGCGGTCGCTTGGTAGGCAAAGGCCCTTCAAGGGCTGTAGTGCCATGGGGGGTGTGGATATCCACGGGGTTTGATTATACATGCGAGATGAATTTTATTTTAATAGTAATTAAAATTAAGTCTTAAAATATTAAATGCCATGCGCTCGTTCTTTGAACGGCTATACTTCTTGGTGACAACCGTTTAGTGTCGTCGGGCTTCTATTGCCAGCTCACACCCCGTGCCCGTAAGATAATGTCTTTATTTATATGGCGTGGCTGGGACTGTAAATCCCGTTATTATGCCAAGCCATATTTCAAAAATCTGCATACAAAGAGTAGAATTGTAAATTATATAAAGAAAAACAATCATAAAGTGTATGCAAATGTTCTCCGTGTACCCTGGGCGGAGGATTTAAATAACGTATGATTTGATGCTACGGACTTTAATTCGATGTGTGCAAGTTTATGTATTTTGTTTCATAATCTCGTAGACTTTGCTGATTGTGAATGTTGTGTTGGACAAAGTGGCACTTATACTATGATTTGACGAGATAGTTCAGCTCTTTTGACTGAAATGACTGGCTGTGTACAGTCCACTATGGATCTGCACGAGGAAGTAAGAATGTAATAGATTGATAAAATCGCCAGGTGATGAAATGCCGGTGGTAATGCTACTTAGTTATCACGCCCTCAGATAAGCAGGCTGGTTCAGAGCAACACCGACAGCACTTGGTCATTCTTTAAGGTGGGACTCGTATCCGGAAATGCATGGTTTGGGCGTCAGAGATTGACAACACTTCGGGTGTGGTGATGGACGTGTGTTACATATTTGTCAAGAAAACTCCACCAACCTAACAAGAGCATCACATGGATCATTACATAAATAGCTTGATGTTGAAAATCTAAATTTTACAAGAAAAGGAAAAAACTGGCTAGTTGATGCAAAATGTCGATCTATGCTTTACACTTCTGTCAGTGCATGATGATCCACACTTCTGTGCACGAAAATACAAAATACAATTCATAGATTATGAAAAAATACTTTTCAAATACATCAATTATTGAACTTTGGAACGTTGCATGCCAACTTCCACATAAAACCCAGAAATAAATACAAAATGTGTTGTTATTGCTTTTGAAAGTTATAAATCAAATTCTCAGTATGGACACTGCAGCAGCAATGCCAAACTTAATAGTAATATGAAAATGAAGTACAATATCAGTTCAAGAATCATTGGAACACAGAAAGCAATTCCAATAACAGCAGTTCATTGTAACGAAATAATGCCAAACAATACTGACACTATGCACATCTACGGCAGATGTCTCCATTTAACACCACACTGATATTTCAGAAGCACGGCACACCCTTGGTGTGTACTGCGGAGGTCTCCTTTCACCACCAAACGGTGGTCCTACCTATCATCTGTAGCAACGCATCAAAACCGAACATTTCTTAAAACCTGCAGTAGTGCCCTTTCAAAATCAACGGTTCAAATTAAAAAAGAGTTTCGAATTGCCGACCTCCAGCTTGATTACAGAGAAAGGTCAAGGACTGGTGCTCATGGCAAAAGTCGTGTGGTCAGCGTTTCTGTCTCAGCTTAGATTCGTGCGATGAGGTCCCCTGATAATGATACGGGAGTCTCGTACACCATGCGCCGCTATCTGCATCGCTGATGTAGGTTCTGTAATAAAGTTGGAGGATGACAAATCAGACCCCTTTTTTAACTGAATGGTTCTTCTTGGGTCTTGGGTTGGTGGAAGTTTTCTGAAAACACGTGGAGCGCACGCCAGTCACCATATCTGGAGCGTCGTCAAGCTTTGGTGCCCAAACCGTGAATTTCTTCTTAAAAATTGTTACTTTGTCGTCCCACACAACATACTAAGCATTGTTGGTGTCAATTTGAATCAACCTGTATATCTGAAGATGTGATAACTAAATAACATTACCACTGATTGTGGCCGTAATCCGAATCTTGACCGATGTAAGCGGGATTTTTTAAAATGAGAAATCACGTCGCTGTGGCTCAAATTCCAGGTGGAACTGGTAGTCCCATGCCTATGAGCACGGCGTAAAGACGCACATACAAATGCACCAAGCTCTGCGGTCTGCATCAGGAAACCTTGCATTCGTGACATAGTGGGTTCGAACCTCAATTTCGGCAGCCCTAAAGAAGTTTATTTCCGTTTTTTTCATTTTCCCGCCAGGCAAATGCTGTACTTTAATTAAGACCGCGGTCGCTTCCTTCAAAATCCTTGCCTCGCCCACTGCCATTGTCGCCCTAAGACTTGCCTGTATCAGTGCGACGTAAAACAAATAGCAAAGGAAAACAACAAAAAGTACTAACTGTTGTAATATTTTGCGACTGAAAGTTTCAAGTTATTCATATTGACTGAAACTAGGAAACTTCGATCAAAACTTACTTCATGTGTAGTTTTTGCTCGGAGTTCCTACGCTCATGTGCAAAGGCAGATTTGTTTCTCAAATATCGATGTCAACATATTTTCAGGTTTTTTGATCACCTAGAATTTTATATTATTGTATTTTAATTATATCAGGATATGGAGCAGTACTCCACAAGACAGTGTTGGGGGGGGGGGGAGGGGGGTGAAGGAAAGCCTTCAGAACACTTGAAATAATTTAGTAGTTTCCAGCTCCTTTACAATTCCAGTCTGATATAATTAATGACTATAATGCTTGGAAAAAGATAAAATTATGCTCAATACACTTATTGTTTATCACCGAATAACATCAGTCATGCTACTGCAAGAATGAGTTGTTTCAGCTAATATTGGAACACATATTTCAATTTTTGGTTCATGAACACGAATGGTACGTATATTATTTAATTTTTTGAATTCATGCTGAACTAGGAAAACCCGAATATTTAATTGATGATCAGATTTTTGGTGTATTTGTAACAGCACACGCATTTTTAATGAAAATCCACAGCCTGTTTCCAGTCATTCGACCGGGTCAGGAATGGAATGAATGAAGCCCCCATCTAGCGGCGAGGCTAGGAATTGTGCCGGCTGCCGAAGTCTGTCGCACTCCTCTGGGGCAATGATTAATGAATGACAGATGAAATGAACTTATATGGGAGAATGTTGCTGGAATGAAATATGGCAAGGAAAACCGGAGTACCCGGAGAAAAACCTGTCCCACCTCCGCTTTGTCCAGCACAAATCTCACATGGAGTGACCGACCAGCGCGCTGCCGCCTGAGCCACGGAGACTCCTACGCATTTTTTATACTTTTTTATATTTGGATGATTTGACAGCAACATACCATGAGGGTATCTTCACTTACACGTGACAACTCAAAGGGACCCTAACCCCAACAGCAGCACGGGGAACACTTATCCTAGTACTGTATGTGTAAGCCTGGGATTGACAGGAGCGACAACTCTTCTGTGCTCTCTTGAAAAATGTTGTGATGTAAGTTTCGTTGCTTCTAAATAGACGAGACACGTTAGAGGTTGACGAAAATAGATAGCGGCCATGACAGCAGTAATGTGTATCTGCCTGGAACGACGGTGTCACTGATCGAGTCCTTTTAATTACCATAAAACAAACTGAATTTGGCGCATGTTCTTTAACACCCTCACTTATAGATTTCTGTCGCTGTTCCTTCCTTGCTTGAGATTGTCTGGTAGCTGTTTCGTCCTTCTTCCCATTTCTCTCTTTCCTTTAACCTGGCCTTCAGTAGTACCATTCTGTAATGCCCCATCCATTTGGCTTTTGTTCGAAAACTCTCCTGCAGAGTCGTTCCTTGGTTCTTGACTCTTTCCAGTACGTCATCATTGTTCACTCCATCTGTCCACGTGACCTTCTTCTCCAACACCACATTTCAGAACTCTCTAGGTATTGTATTTCTGTCCCTTCGTTTTGAGAGTTTATGTTTCAGCTCCGTCGAGGGTGACACTTTGAACGTAATACTTCACTAGATATTTCTTCATCTCCAGGTTGAAAAGTGTCCTATCCTTCATGAAAGCTGCGTTGGCCATGCAGTGAGCACCCATGGTCATCATTCTTCTCAAGTACGTGAAGTGCGTCACATTCTCCATTTGTTGGTTTCTACTTGTATTGTTCACTGGTGATTCCCTCGGCGCTATCCTCGTTACCTTCTGGTCTTAGTTCGTAGTAATTAAGTTATTATATTCTAGTTAACTGTAAGTGACGGGGCTGTTGGCCCTGTTTATTTATTTATTTATTTATTTATTTATTTATTTATTTATTTATTTATTTATTTATTTATTTATTTATTTATTTATTTATTTATTTATTTATTTATTTATTTATTTATTTATTTATTTATCATGGTTTCTTTCAAGTGGCAGAATTATATTATGCCACCGGGCCCTCTCTTACACTTAACCACTTATAACTTAATAATCACACCAAGCAAATGCTGGAGCTGTGCCTTAATTAAGGCCACGGCCGCTTCCTTCCCATGCCTAGGTCTTTCCTATCCCATTGTCGCCATAAGACCTCTCTGTGTCGGTGTGACGTAAAACAAATTGTAAAAAAAATCTTACTAATCATCAACCTTTCAATTTCCCTCCCTCCCGCTCTCTCTCTCTCTCTCTCTCTCTCTCTGGATTAAATTAAAAAGACGAAGAATGAAATACCTAAGTCTGCCTTCAGAATTAGCATGAGAACTTTCAGTCGGGCTGATATCGGTCCGATTTCTGACTTTGTCAAGAATTTTACATGGATTTCAGTGACAGGAACAGGGTTAACCAGGCTTCAGGTGTCACAGCTGGGTTGTAATCGCTACTCACGGGCACTGTAGAAATGATTCTCCATGGTTTCTCTTCTTTTAAGCCTTGTGAATGTTGGCATTGCTCTGAACATAGAGAGCACGCCCGCTTCCTTCAAAATCCTAGCCTCAATTAATTACTGACAGCACAACACTCTAACAAAATACTTTGGGTTATTGACCAACGTGTCCGAGAACCCTCATAAGAAGCAACCACCATTGACAGAACGCCCTGATACACCATATAAAACAATTTCCACCATCATGGGTATTCTAGTGGATTTACACTATTCACGATGCAGCCAAGCTGAATAAGTTGTTTATTTGCACTGCACCACTTGTATATAATTTGTATTACCTGTATGTTTATGAGATTGGATATCACCGAATAATCAGACCCCCCCCCCAACATATTAATGTTGGTATATTTCATCTAATTGTGAGATCATTGTAAGTATGTTTGGAATAGTCTTTGTTTTGTGATAGTGTATTTTGTTGTACTAGAGCAAATTATACCCAGATGATGTATCCCATTAACCGTATGTATCGTCATTATCATCATCATCATCATCACCATCATCATCCTTATCCTTTAACCTAAGGTAGCGACGTCCAGGCAAAAACGATTCCTCTCCATTTTACTGAATCCCTCCATTTCCATGTCTCAGTCCTGGTCCCATTGTTTTATGATCTTAAAAAGGTTCATCCGGCGTATTCTGGGTTTTACTGAGCTTCTCTTACCTTTCATTCTTAATTCCGGTTTTTTTGACATCCTTTCTTCAATCATCTGTGTAATGCTTTCATATGACCCTCTAGTTTTCTAGATAATATCACTTAGTTTTTCTGGCTCTTCCCACACGTCCTCGTTAATCATGGGAAGTCCTCGTCATTTCTGCTACTTTGTATTTGATTTTTGTTCTTCTTTGTCACTGAGCAGATCTCTACCATATTGGTGATTTACCTAGCAATCTCTTCGCTTATTCGATGTTTTTGGTTGCTATGTGTGTTGTTTCTCTTTCCTCTCATCATCAACATTGCTTTTCCTCATCATTGTTATAAACAGAAATTGCTATTCTGCACTCGTCTATCATAGTTCGGTTTCACTATCAAATAATCCTTTTTGGCATAGCTGTGTCTTTACACAGCTGTATCACTTACTTCTGCCATTGTTAATGTTTTAACTCCGTGTATTTCTGAGCCACGTCTTCCGAGACCGGCATCGCTGTCAAGTATCTTTTTAAAATCAGTAAAAATCATTGACATATTCTTCTCATTCTTCCTGAAACTTTCCATATTTTGTGTCTTAATGAAAGTGAACATGCCCTTCCACTTCTACAACTAAACGACCGTCTTTATATATATTGTAATTGCAGTGTGTTTGAAAGACTGAAAAGTTTTGTTACACGTAACTAAGTCGACACTGAAAAGTATGGCTTCATTTTTAACCAACTTCTTTATACATACATTTCCACTTTTTCTCTAATCCTTTCTCCCGGTGTCCTTTCGATTATTTAGGCAACAAGAAATATAAAACTTGGATTTCTTTACAGTTATTGTATAGGCCTATTTCCTTATGTAGTTCTTTGGCAGTGAATCCATGTATTGTACCTCATTATCCCCGTAGGGCCTATGTATTGTTCCTAAATACTGGATCAGTTAATCAATCGATCAAATAATCTCCCCGCCCCCCCCCCCCCCCCCTCCCAGGAGAAGCTTCTTTGCTAGTTTTTTCCTCGCTAGTCTTGTTCCCTTTATCTGGTTCACGTATCCCATCCTTCTCGTAACTGGCTTAAAGAGTGAAAACATACATCATACGAAGAAGCCATCATTAGTTAAATCAACCACAAAGAAATCAGATGTACTTCCAATTTTCATTGTTTCTATGCTGTATTAAGGAATCCTTGTGACCACGCCTTCCAAGGGTGGTGACTGGGTGTTGTAGACAAACAGAAACACGGCGTCTTCAAATTAGCGGCGAAAAGAACGTGTCGCCCCAGTAATGAGATGTTGGTGTTTCTTTGTTCTAGGTAACTGTGCTGGCCGTGGGCAGTGTTGCGGCGGGCTCGTGAGTAAATGTTCCTTCTTACAGACATGAAAGTGGTTCTCATTCCAAGCAGTTACCATTGTTAATATTTACTAACTGTGTCAGTAGTGCTTAATGCAAACCTTCTACGTCAAAATTCTCAACTTTACAGGAGTCCACCCCCCTAAAAAAGAGAGGAGTTGTGTTCTATAACATAGGAATTAGGAATATAATCTTAAATGGGGAAGTAATTGAAGAGAAATTGACATAGCATGTTTGTGCAACGGATTTAGAGAAAAATTGTGAACATATACTGTACATGTCTTAATCTAAAATTGTCAAGAATTGACACAGAAGGTTAACATTCTGAATTGAATAGAAATAACACTTGTTACGTTTGATAAAACTGAAGCTTAACGAACGTAAGATCAACTATTCTATGGAGTCATTTTTAATTTTCAAAGTGAATTACTGGTACGATTTTGTTATTCCCCTGAAACTCGCTACCTCTCATTGACTTCTTATATTACACTATTCGTTTTCCTAGTTTCATTTTAATACGTCATGTTTAGTCACAGCATCCCTAGATTCTGACGTAGCAGTCTGAGCATATCACACTTAATACACATTGTTCCCTTCACGACATGCGCAATGACCCCTTTAAACAACTGCCATTATCTCAATGTGGAGATTTTCCTTTTGGAGTAAATATTATAGCAGTCCTTCGATTGGCAGTGCCGATTTGTTTTTTCCATTGTTTTCCAGAATATGTTCAAGCATGTGCATGAAGTGATTGTTGAATTGTTTAAATATATATCAATTGTAGAAATTTACTTGTAGAATTACCACGTGTTTTTCAGTGTATCTTCGTCTCCATGGGTTATTTTCATGTAAGTTATATTATATAGACATGTAAAATTCCAATGTATCAATTTTTGTTTGTTTTACAGTCTCTAAATTAGACGAATATAACAACATTTTTTTGCTATGATTTATTTTCTGCTGTTGTTGGAGGTACTTCAAGATTGATAATTGATATTCAAAATGTACACTTGGTGTTGTTTTCCTCCTTATTGCTAGATGCTCTAAGAAAACTAAGAATCACGTTCAATTACAGGGGGGAAAATTAGCAGTTAATGGGTTAAGCAAGGTTAATTGGAAAGTAGTCGGGCCGTCATTTCAACTGTCTGACCATTAGCATAGGTGTGATAGTTTATTTGAAAGCGGAGAGGGAGAATGAAACTTGTGAAAATTATCAGAATACTATATTGGTTATATTCAGTAAAGTGACTACATTATTTTACACGTTTTCTCACGTTGTAATAATATTAAGATTATCACGGAGCCATATTGATTAATAGAACGCTGAAGACAAAAAATGTTTGTTGAATGGTTGATGCCCCGTTCGCACTGAAAGATAAAACCAAAAAACCAAACCTCACGGCATTTAACGTCCTGGAAAGGGATCTGGCCTGCCCAGCGACTGCTGCTGAGCTCGAAGGCCTGCAGATTACGAGGGGCCGTGTGGTCAGCACGACGCATCCTCTCGTCCGTTATTCTGGGGTTATTCTGGGCTTTCGAGACCGGGGCCGCCATTTAACCGTCAGATAGCTTCTCAATTCTAATCACGTAGGCTGAGAGGACCTCGAACCAGCCCTCAGGTCGAGAGAAAAATCCAGGAACTGGCCGGGAATCGAACCCGGGGCCTCCGGGCGAGAGGCAGGCACGCTATCCCTACACCACGGGGCCGGCACGCACTGAAGGATAGGCCGATAAAAATCGTAAGACAAATCTAAATTTCATTTTTTGAACCTTCACTTCCCTTGACTCTCTGATCTATGATAACAATACGAGCTACATTTCTTACGTTGGTAATATTCTAGTGTGTTCTAACAGGTTCTAATAGGCCTACTCTTCAAGTTGCACTTGACCCATATCATCAGGTAACATTGAAGGGAATAGCATGCTCAATATCCTGATGAAATCCGTGATTGGAACCAGAAACCTAGCTTAGGATTGCTTCTTTTTCTCTTCAGTTTTGTTCTATACTGTAAGTTGGAGTCAAAACATTACTTTGACAGTAGACAAAGTTAATTTGTTACATTACCTAGGGCGGTAGTGTGTACCCCAGGATATATGCTTCATACAGTATTATGTCTATCTCCGTCGTTAACTGATTACCATGCTGGCCTTTGGTCTAAGGGATCCCGGCTTCGATTACCGGCTGGGTCGTGGGATTTACCTTCATTAGTTAATTCCCCTGGCTCGTGGGCTGGTATTCAGCAGAATTCTTCCTATGCAGGGTCCCATCCTTACAGAAGCGCAGGTAACTCGAAAGACCTGCACCAGGTCCCTCCGGGGGCCACACGCCATTATTATTACTACAGTGTTATGTTAATATACCCTCCTTAAATTAGTTCGATTTTACACGGCGTTTTCAGAGTGAAAACACAAAACACGCGTGACGCCATAACGCCGTACGGAATAGCAAGTTATCGTACAGCCAGGGGTGCAGCGGAACCTTATTCACCTTACCACATCGTTTCCAGAGACCACATACCAGACATTCCAGTATGTTATCTAGTTGTCCTTGCCTTCTTCCCAGATACAAAACGGGCCCTAGTTGTGTGCAGACATGGTGTATAGCATAGCGAATAAAAGAAGATGGAAGGAAAGTACTCAGAAAGCAATTTTCATATGTCATAGTTTTCGGTCATGATATCTACCACTTTGCTTATTTCTTCATCCACCAACTGGCTCTGCAGGAGGCAACACCGATGTATATCCGCGATTCTGTCCACGTTATGCAGGTGATTAGTTAAGCGATCTTCTTAGTTGAAGATCATGGGTTTGTTCACGGCCGGGTGAAACGGGCCATTTCATATGACCCCCTCAAATCTTACTCAAACCTGCATGTGCGATTTCTTGATCGACAGTGCTTATCAGACGTGCGTACGCACGTGTGAAGGTCTTCTTCATAGAGTCATCCGTGATTAGGAGGCACAAATTTTATTCAGTCATTCATATCAGGTTCCTGAGTGTGCGTCCGTCTAGTCGATTGTACAGTACTTCCTCCACTGAAGGATATTACGCTGTGGAATTATTTACTGTGTTTTAAGGTGGTATTTTTTCGTGGTTTTCATTGAATGTTCACCTGTCTGATATTGCACTAGTGGATGATAATTTTTATATTCTGTATACTTGGCGTGAGTTGTCTGAAGTGACATATATTGGCAACTTCTACGATGGATTTAAGCATCGAATATGTAGAGGATAACTTTCTCTATCAAAGGTTTAAAAAATGGCTGCCGGAAGAAGGTAGCCTATTTAAATGGGATGTTTTACTTAATAGTTGATAATAACGTGAAATATCTGAATTTTATGTTTGTATAGGATTGTCTACTGGAGAACAAGAAGCTGGTGAGATACACACTATATTTACGGGTGCGTAGTTGTGAACGACAGGCACCCGAGGTCTCTGAAGACTAGTTGCAGCTGTCCGATCGTATGACTATCTCGTCAAACCATACAAACCACGATGAAATTTGAACGTTAGTTCGGCTAGAGGTCATCACAGTAGCGGTTCGAAGTCTGTCCTCGTCGGGATACGATTCTGACTGAGGTAATCTTTGGTTTTCCTTTTTATCTGCATAATTATCCTGGAGCTCCAGACAGCTTCGTCATTCGCAGTTCGCGACAAACTCCCAGACAACTTGTTACAGATAGTGAACATGGTAAATGTTCATCGTCTCCCTCAGGAGCTGCTGCACACCGTTCCCGAGGGAGGACCTGTGGAGAATGGCGCCTGTAGTCTACTGCTCTTGCCTGCAGTATTTAGGTACCTTTCTTCAAAATATACAGTCGCTCGCATAAGTATTCGTCCATGTGTCCTTTTCATATACTGAACACCAAAACTGCATTACAAGGCTTCGGATACGTTCAGAATCAAACACGCAGTGAATGTGCAATATATATGCACTATAATACCGGCAGAATATACCTCTTGCATGTCAGTGCTCTTTAATAATGAAGAATGGGTGTTGTTGGGCTAGGAAAAGGCAATGCAAAAGTATTCGTCCGCCTTGTGCATTATCTTGTGTAATGAACACAGCATTGAGGAAGGGGGACACATCACCAAGCTCAGTCCATCAGTGATACGGGCAGTGTCGGTGAGACAACATCTAGTGCATGCCCCGAGTACGATGGGAAAGATACGGAAACGAAGTGTTGTTGAACGCCAACGAATTATCCAATTCCACATACTTGTTAATTCGTGAAGAGTAATTGCTGAAAAACAGGAATACCGCGAACTACAGTCGCAAGTATCATTCAACGATACATGACCAGTGCAACTTAATCAATAGAGCAAGAACTGGGCGGTCGAGGAAGCTGACAACACGCGAAGAGCGAAGCATAATACACACCGTCTAGAAAAATCCCCATGTGTCTGGACCTGTGCTTCGAGCAGAAGTACAAACCTCCACTGGGAAGAACATCAGCACCGACACCGTACGACGTGTGTTACACAGAGCTGGTTTGCAGGGGCGTACAGGCCGGAAGAAGCCCTGGATAAGAGAGGTGAACCATAAGAAGAGGCTGGCGTTCGACAAACAGTACGTTATGAAGCCACCAGCATTATGGAAACGCCGGTTGTTTACGGACGAGAGCAAATTCTGTTTATTCAATTGCCCTGGAAAGCGACGTGTATGGAGAAACAAGAACGCCGAGCTCCAAAGTCAAAATCTGCAACCAACCGCAAAATATAGAGGAGGTTTCATAATGGTATGTGGGTGTATGTCGGCGGCTGGGGTAGCCAACTGCCATATAATACCTGAACGGATAGATAAGATGGTATATTTGAGTATATTAAAGCAACACTTAACACCCAGCGTGGCAAAATAAGGTCTTAGTTGTGGGTACTTCTTCCAGCAAGATAATGACCCTAAACACACTGCTCGTGTTGTTAGGGAATGGCTACTCTACAATACACCTCATGTGCTGCAGACACCACCCCACTTCCCAGACTTAAACCCCATACATCATTTATGGGCGGAATTAAAATGTACACTGAGCAAGCAGCGTATTCCAAATAAAAAAAGCTCTGAAGCAATACTTCATGGAAGAATGGCACGAAATAGGCCCGGAAGTGACAGAAAAACTGGTGACATCCATGCCGAAACGCCTTCAAGCCGTGATTGGTTCCAAAGGACGTTCGACACACTACTGATATTTAGAAAATGACTGAACATTCCTTGACTTCTTATTGTGGACGAACACTTTTGCAACGTGACTTTTCTGCAAGCAGTGCGATTGTTTTTATTTGTTACAAATGCCAGTGCTTAGGGTGCTATAAATTATGTCCTCAGATGTTCAGATGGCAAATAAAACATACGATTACTTGTTTGCAATTAACTTATTTATTGTATTGGTGTTACTGGCTATTGTCCTCACATGAAGAGCGCGGACGAATAATTTTGCGAGCGGCTGTACAAGGCCACATTATATTATTGAATACTTGCAAAGTGACTGAGGCTTTCTCACGATTATCATTGGAAGAACGCAGGTTTAAACCCCCTTAGATATTTGGGACGTACAAATGGGACTTGTAGAATGCACCGTTTCAAGGAGACCTTAGAGCTTTGACTCTGAAAGCAGCTAGCCACTTATTAACAGCTAATGCACAGTTTTCTCTGCATTCATCTACTTGGTGAACTTCTTGGGTGTTGGGAGCGAGAAGGATGCTGCGCTCCATGTGTACATACCCTGAAGAATCTTCCCCTAGTTACTGGGTGCTGCTTGTCCTTACTACCTGAGTGTGAGCGATAGTTCACTACGCGCACGAATGCAGCAGGCTAAACAATGTGTTTCAGCTGTCTGAGCATAACACGCGAGGCAGAAACTTCATGTACAGTATTCATTGATACTAACTGTACTGTATGTGGCTACTTGCCTCAAAAGTCACCGTCGCAGCCTTCGTTTCGTAGGATCCCGCTGGGTCGGGGATTTTACCCGCGTCTGGTTAATTCTTCTAACTCTTAGTTTGTATTCATTTCAGTGCACACCTCTTCATATATACACAACACGCCATAGTGAACAGCCTTACATTCGTTCATGTCGGGCTGGTGACAGGAAGGATATTCGACAGTAAAGGTACGATTCCGCAGCTTAGGGTGACCTGTAGCATGCGGGTGGCAACAGATGTTGCTATTTGTAGCATGCGGTTTGTCAGTGGTGCAGAAAGGATGTGGTATGCTACATGTGTTGCCGTGTGTAGCATGCGTCACGTGTGGTGACGTGTCGCCAACTAAAACGTTATTCCATCAAGGCAGCGGTTTCTCACCAGACTTTGACCGAGGAGAATGTCTTTGTAGGCATTAGGGATGAGTTTATGGAGTAGGCGAACTTTATGTCAGATGAAGGATGTGTACCATGGCGCGTTAGGTATGCGCAGAAGTGTGAGAAATTTTAGAAGTTTCTTGTAAACTAGAATTTAATCATAATGAACATTTTTATTAAGATATATTAGTTTTAAGCAGAATATCCTAACCATATTCTGACTATTTACAGTTCGCGTTTGTAATAAACTTATACCAGGAGAATGAAAGATAACTCTTGGCAATTATGACAATAATCAAGCATAACGTGGAAGAAAAAAAATCCTAAAAGTTTTGGAAGACTGCCTAATTTGAGTAGCTGTGAAGGGATTTCTAAATAACAAAGTAGATTAATCGTTGTGCGTTAACAGTGTAGAAACGAAAATCGTTTGTTGTTATGATGTTAAGCGATGTATTTACGAGAAATCCATAGGGATGAAAATGTCATACGATACTGGTACGTGGGATATCTTAGTAGTAGTAGTGGTAGTAGTAGTAGTAGTAGTAGTAGTAGTTCTTTCAATTTGTTTATTTCTAGTACAAACTGTTGCCAGTACTAGTAACAAGAAAACCAGGCACTGAATAAATCACAATGTTACTTACAAAAGTTAATACGCAGTTAATTTATTGTATTTATTGAAGGAAAACAGTGGCTTAAAGTCAACTCGACCCACCTTCCTCATTGTGAACTGACGTTGAAGTAGTTTTTCTCGGAGCATCATGTAAAGAAGAAAGGTAAGAAGACTATTCCCGAAGTACATTTTTCCTCTCAAAGGAGAAGCACCACTATTTTTCATTTTCTGAATTCTTCTGTGCTCTCGGTGGAAAGCTGAACGCATATTTTTATATTCTTCAGTTGCTGGACACTCCAGTCATATTTATCTGAGAGCCGTTTCAGCGTATCCATCTTAATGCTAATCAAAGTTACATTTCACAATTGTGGTAATCCTCAATTGACTTACCAGTTTTTTCAATAGCCGTCTTGTCGCTCGGAAATTGTAGCACCGATCTTCACACTATCGGATCCCGGGCGACACTGTTCGACAAGCATATTTTTGAGCCAGAGAGGGTTTCACATGTTGCAACATGTCTCATGCCACACAACCGCATGTTACTGTCGACAGCCGTGAAAGAGGTATTCTGTGGTTCCCCATTTTCACAACAGGCAAATTCTGGGGCTGTACCTTATGTAAGGCCATGGCTGCTTCCGTCCCACTCGTAGCCCTTTCCCATTCCGTCGTTGCGCTAAGACCTATTTGTGTCGGTGCGACGAAAAGCAAATTGGATTTATCTTACGAGCATTCTGAGCAAACGAATTGGTGACTACAGAAGAACCGAGGAAATGTAGCCAAGGAAATACTTAAATAGTTAAATACTTAAGTTATGTGTAAATTTGTATATGATGATGCTGGATTTAGAATGTTAAACTAGTAGTAATACTTGTAATAATTGCTTGTTGTAGTTTTGTTGTTGTTGTTGTTGGTAACTATGTTCTAAATTTACTTTATTGTCACACTACTATAAGTGACCATTGCCACCGGGATATTTCCCAGTTGCTATGTATTTGTTCATTTAAAAAGCAAAGGATTTCATGACCGTTAAGTCATTCTGTATGTGGAGTTTGTATGTTAAGATGTGGTAGTGTCAAACGATATTAGGCTTCCGTCCTGTGCACTATACGTCGATATATCAATTACGCGCGCTAGAATCCCATGTATGGCAGTTTGTACTTGACGGGGAGCCAGTGTACCGAATAAATCATAGGCTGTGTCCAATGACAGGAACACGTTGGCGACTTTTCGCTGAAAACTGTTCAGACGCGTGTGTTGGGTGATTTGTCACTGCCCGCAGGTGTCGAGTCGTCTGGCGCCAAACCTCGCCTCAATATTGACGAAAAGTATGATGCATTTGAATGGGGGACGTAGGACTTAAAATTATTACGTTTTCCTAAAACATTATTGTTGACCAGAGCAGTGGCAAACAACAACATCAACTACAACTACTACTACCACTACTCCTAGTCCTACTACTACTACTACTACTACTACTACTACTACTACTACTACTACTACTACTACTACTACCACGACCGAGTAATTGGCTGTGCAGTTTGGGTCACGTACCTATCAGCTTGCATTAGGAGATAGTGGGTTCGAAACTCGCTGTCGGCAGCCTTGTAGAATATAAGGTTTTCCGTGGTTTCCCGTTTTTTCAATTTGTTTTACGTCGCACCTACACAGATAGGTCTACACAGATAGAAAAGGCCTAGGAGTGAGAAGGAGGCGGCCGTGAACTTGATTAAGGTACAGCCCCAGCATTTGCCAGGTGTGAAAATGGGAACCACGGAAAACCATCTTCAGGGCTGTCGACAGTGGGGCTCGACCCACTATCTTCCGGATGCAAGCTCACAGCTGCGCCCCGCTAACAGTACGGCCAACTCGCCTGGTGAATATTATTATTATTATTATTATTATTATTATTATTATTATTATTATTATTATTATTATTAATAGTAATGTCCGCCACTGTGGTATAGTGGGCAGTGTGATTAGCTGCCCCCCCCTCGGAGGTCCGGGTTCGATTTCCAGCTCTGCCACGAAATTTGAAAAGCAGTACGAGGACTGGAACGGGGTGCACTCAGCCTCGGGTGGTTAACTGAGTAGGAGGAGTTCGATTCCCATCTCAGCCACCCTCAAAGTGGTTTTTCGTGGTACCCATTTCTCCTCCAGTCAAATGCCGGGATGGTACCTAACATAAGACCACGGCCGCTTGCTTCCCCCTTCCTTGTCTATCGCTTCCAATTTTCCCATCACCACATAAGGCCCCTGTTCAGCATAGCAGGTGAGGGCGCCTGGACCAGGTGCTGGTCCTCCTTCCCAGTTGTATCCCTGACCCACAGTCTCACTCTCCAAGACACTGCCCGTGAGGTGGTAAAGGTGGGAACCCTCGCTGAGTCCGAGGGAAAAACAACCCTGCAGTGTAAACAGATTAAGAAGTAAGTAAATAATAATAATAATAATAATAATAATAATAATAATAATAATAATAATAATAATAATAATAATAATATTTTAGGGGCAAATTGATTCGACGCTGCGTGAATGCCATTTTCGACGTTTCGGGTTACCCTGTCACGTGGAAGAGAAACCAGAACGCTGCTGGACGATCTGTGACTGACTTTTAATTAATTTTGTCGGCTGAACACCAAATGAGTCACCAGACATCTTTTAATTACTTACACTGTACGGCATGGTGTATCGAATGGTTTTTTCCGCCCTTCAAAAATCGGAGTACCTCCGCCGGATTTGAAATCGTGTTCTTGGGAACAGTAATTAAAACTGAGAGATATTTTGCTCTTAATGGAACTTACAACCTGACTTTCTTCATCCCGTTTACCATCATACCATTACCTTCTGCCCATCTCACAGTATTGTCGAGGTCTTTTTGCAGTTGCAGTAGAGGAACGTGCCTCTACTCATTGTTAAAGGTTTCTACTTCGTGACAAGAAATCTAACCCACGTCCTTCTGATTTGAACCCAGCCTGTCTTTACCCCTTCGGCACACCAAAAACAAGAATTAAATAAACGAACAAACGAACAAACCAACCCTGGCGCTACAGCAATGATGGGCCATGGACCGAGCGACCGCTGCTCGGCCTGTAAGTCTGCAGAATACTTCTCCTTCGTCTTCCACTTCAAGTGCCACCTCCTCTTAGAATGTCGGCTACCATCATAGAGATTCTGATGCAATGCGAAACAGCTCAATAGTGGAAGAGTTGAACCAAGTTTCCAGATGATCAATCCAAGAAATGCGTCTTCTTCCTGGTCTGCTTTTGCCTTGTATTTTTCCTTGAATGACCAGCTGCAGTAGCTGATAGTTCTCTCCTCGCATCACATGACCGACATACTGGAGCTTCATGATTTTGACACAATTTAATAATTCCTTTATCTTTCCCATTCGTCCCATTACCTCATCTTTTGTGACCTTATTTGTCCAACTCAACCGCACTATCCTTCTGTACCTCCATAACCCAAATGCCTCTAATCTGTCCATTTCTCTTTTCTTCATGGTCCAGGTCTCATCTCCATAGAACAAGATGGAGAAGGCGTAACATCTCAGAAATCTACTTTTTAGACGTAAACTAAAGGTCTCTGCTACAGAGCACTCGCCTCGTTTTATTGAATGCATTTCTGTTAGATTACTACCACGACGAATTCTCTCTGTTGTTGCTCTTGGCATTCTAGACCTGGGACGCTATCTCTCCGCCAAATAGCTCTCACTTGTCTGTCACGTAACCTGACGGACTTGGAGCCAGCCCTCAAATTCAGATAATCATTCCTCACCTGGTCGGTATCGAGCCCGTAGACTCGACGTAAGTGGAAGAATCCCCATCCATAAGAACGTGTTATGAAAAGTCCATATGCACTGATGAACGGATAAATGTTCTGTGAAATGAGTGAACATTATTAGCATTAGTTGCAATGACAAAATATCCTCCGCCGTCCTTTTTGGAAACAATCCTCAACACTCGACGCTGATTGACGAAGAGAGGAAAATCACATAATATCCCAGAGTTCCTCTCCGAAATGGGAGTTGAATACACCTGAGAAGTGAAGGGGATTCTCTTCAGAGCCAGAGGAACCTCATTTAAGAACACTCCTACCTCACGAAGCTGGCCCTTGCACTAAAGGATTATGCACCATTTATCATTAATGATTTTGAAAAATCCCACATACATTCTGAGCAACATTTACTGTTCGCGTTATATGGGGGCTGTACCGGGAGGTACACCTCAACGCCGCGCATTCAAACTAGCGCCTAAATGAACTCCTCTATTGGCAAAACAGTGAATCTGAAACTACACCAACTTGGAACTTTAATCAGAAGATGTCGCCACTAAAATATTGAGTAATTTTGTTATTGTGCAGTTTCTTAACCTGAGTGAATTTCTACTTGTTTTGTTTGACATTCATCAAGAAGTTTGGACATTTTTCCACAGAGGACATCACTAAAAACTATGATCATGCACCCTGGTGCGAGTTGTAAGAAGTTATAATTTAAAGAAGTTTTGTATTTCTAGGTTCATTTATTTTTGGGTTGGCAATATTTCCTTTTTCTTTCCGCCAGTTTTGAATCTAGCCAATCCCTAATTTCTGTATTTAATTTTCAACCTGTCTCAGACTTCTTGTTCGATTCTAAGTGTAACTTTGAAATTCATCCAATAAAATTGAGAGGGTGTGGCTAGTTTAGTCTTGAATGACCTCGAACCTTCCCTGAGGGTTTATAAACTGCGGATTTTCTTGTTTCTTGGCCAATAGATCGACGTCTCTCTCTCTCTCTCTATCTGTGTGTGTATGTGTGTGTGTGTGTGTGTGTGTTAAGCGGGAGGCGGGCGGCCTCTTTCGTCTGCAGCTAGAACATCTACAAGGTAATGGCCACATAACTGCATTCTTTCTTTCTACCTCCGCAGTTTAATCCGAGGGAAAGGTCCGAAACATTTACTATATAACCTACCTTTCTAAAATGTAACTTCTCTTTTAACTTCATTAAATCTTTAACTGTAGACCAGGGATAGAGAGTGATGTACCCTCTCGGATTCCCTTTCATCCTGGTTTGAGGTGGCTACGTTTTCACAACCTTTCGTTTCTGTAATGTATTAAAGTTATTTCCATCCGTGCCACCTCAAATAGTTTGGGAATAGCCCCTGCTTCATCGGCCGAGAGCTTTATAGGTTTTAATGTTCCATTATCTGGGAGTGCAGTGTACGCCTCCACTCAGTTTGTATTCAGGCCGTTTATATAACCTGTTCCTTTTCGTCTAGGCCCTGTAGGTTGGGTACTAGATACCCCTGTATAACATTATCTTTCAATATGTAAGTTGTGCCTTGATGGGCGAGTGAATAATTTTCTGATATTGCCTTGAATAGGGTAGAAGATACTGAGAGCCTGTTTACTATTTTTCAAAGTTTTGGTAAGATTAAAGAGCGCCTTTAGAAGGCTAGATATTGCAATTTTGGGAACAAGTGCTCTTGAATTAGGGTATTTCTGCCCCTCAGTAAATAATTCCTCTTCCTTTGTAAAATTGTAAAACTGGTGGCTTAAGGCCCAAAGTATTAAGGTTCTGAATCTTAGATTTTTCCCAATCTTGTTTAATGATTGCTACTTGTACCTGTAATATTGTCATGAAAAAATTGTTAAGTTTGAAGTTCTGAAGATATAACCTTCAGTTTAAGTTAAATTAATTTTGATATTGTAGTTAGACCCATTCACCCCGGCACCTTCTTTAACCTCTTTCTGCTCCACGGGTATCCCCGTAACCGGGGCCATGCTAAAAGAAACGAGACTGAGGCTATAAAATGGAAACCGCTGAAAGAGTCGTAATGCAATTGCCTGCGGGAGGAGGTGCAGTCCCTGTAAAAACGCTGAGGTCCTAAACTCCCCGCTGTAGGGACATGGGTGCACACCACGTGACGTTGATCGTCCACTGCACGGAATCGTATTGAAAACAGTGAAGTTGGGGCTTCAAAAGAAGAACAAAGGGATGTAGAGCGTTTCCTGACACCGGAAGGAGTGAGGGGAACGAAAATTCATCGAAGAATGGCAAACGTGTACGGAAAACACTGCATATCCGTTGCAAGTGTCAAGCCGTGGCACAAGCTATTCAAGGAAGGGCGGATGTTGGCCAATGATGCACGGTCTGGAACGCCACACCGCATTACCGATGCCATTGTCCAGCAGGTGGATGCCCTCATTATGCCAGACCGGCGAGTTACGGTAGCAGTCATTGACGCAGAGGACGGAGTGAGCGTCGGAATTGTTCACGCCATCATTAAGGACAGATTGAAATTTCGCTAAAAGTACGCACAATGGGGGCCTCACAAGAAGCATATCGAATGGATTTCTCTCTTGAATATCTGCTGCGCTATGCCAAGGAAGAGGATGAGTTCCTGTCAAGATTGGTCCCTGGAGACGAGATATGGTGTCATCATTTCCAACCCGAATCAAAACTCCGAAGTCCGCAGTGGTAGTATGCAGGGTCACCGTGAACCAAAAAATTCAAGGTGAGCTAAGGAAGTCCCTGAGGGGCAAACGATTTACCTCGGATGACGATGTCAAGCTGAACGTTCGGAACTGGTTTACAACGCAGCCCCAGGAACTTTACGAGACGGCCATTCACCGCCTTGTGTCGCAGTGGGACAAGTGCTTCCTCAGCAGTGCTGGGCAATACTTTTGAAATAATGGTACAGGTTTTCATTCCATAGCTTCCGGCTCGTTTCTGCTTGAATGGCCCTTTTATTTAGTTGACCTCACAGATATTGCCATGTAATATTTATACGAAAGAGAAAATTATTACATTTCGGAGCTATGTGCAGAGGCTGAATAGAATGGAGAAGGAGAAGATACGAAATAAATCCAAAAGGAAAGTAATGGAATGTATTCGAAATAAATCAGGTTATGTAGGAAAGGCGGGCACAAGTCGGCTCAGTGAGAAGTGCTCCAGCTCAGGCAGGTAAAGGAGCAGAGTAGAGCCTAGCAGCTGCTTGAACGGCTCTCAGTTACAACTAGCGAAGGAGCAGAATACAGCCTAGAAGCTGCTTGCACGGCTCTCAGCTACAACTAGTGAAGGAGCAGGATACAGCCTAGCAGCTGCTTGCATTGCTCTCAGTTACAACTAGTGAAGGAGCAGAATACAGCCTAGCAGCTGCTTGCATTGCTCTCAGTTACAACTAGTGAAGGACCAGAATACAGCCTAGCAGCTGCTTGCACGGCTCTCAGTTACAACTAGAGAAGGAGCAGAATACAGCATAGCAGCTGCTTGCATTGCTCTCAGTTACAACTATTGAAGGAGTAGAATACAGCCTAGCAGCTGCTTGCACGGCTCTCAGTTACAACTAGAGAAGGAGCAGAATACAGCCTAGCAGCTGCTTGCATTGCTCTCAGTTAAAACTAGAGAAGGAGCAGAATAGAGCCTAGCAGCAGCTTGCATTGCTCTCAGTTACAACTAGAGAAAGAGCAGAATACAGCCTAGCAGCTGCTTGCACGGCTCTCAGTTACAACTAGAGAAGGAGCAGAATACAGCCTAGCAGCTGCTTGCATTGCTCTCAGTTACAACTAGAGAGGAGCAGAATACAGCCTAGCAGCTGCTTGCACGGCTCTCAGTTACAACTAGAGAAGGAGCAGAATACAGCCTAGCAGCAGCTTGCAAGGCTCTCAGTTACAACTAGAGAAGGAGCAGAATACAGCCTAGCAGCTGTTTGCACGGCTACCAGTTACAACTAGTGAAGGGGCAGAGTACAGCCTAGCAGCTGCTTGCACGGCTACCAGTTACAACTAGTGAAGGGGCAGAGTTCAGCCTAGCAGCTGCTTGCACGGCTACCAGTTACAACTAGTGAAGGAGCAGAGTACAGCCTAGCAGCTGCTTGCACGGCTCTCAGTTTCAACTGGAGAAGGAGCAGAGTACAGCCTAGCAGCTGCTTGCACGGCTCTCAGTTACAACTAGAGAAGGAGCAGAGTACAGCCTAGCAGCAGCTTGCACGGCTCTCAGTTACAACCAGAGAAGGAGCAGAATACAGCCTAGCAGCTGCTTGCACGGCTCTCAATTTCAACTGGAGAAGGAGCAGAGTACAGCCTAGCAGCTGCTTGCACGGCTCTCAGTTACAACCAGAGAAGGAGCAGAATACAGCCTAGCAGCTGCTTGCACGGCTCTCAGTTACAACTAGAGAAGGAGCAGAGTACAGCCTAGCAGCAGCCTGCACGGCTCTCAGTTACAACCAGAGAAGGAGCAGAGTAGAGCCTAGCAGCTGCTTGAACGGCTCTCAGTTACAACTAGAGAGGAGCAGAGTTGAGCCTAGCAGCTGCTTGCACGGCTCTCAGTTACAACTAGTGAAGGAGCAGAATACAGCCTAGCAGCTGCTTGCACGGCTCTCAGTTACAACTAGAGAAGGAGCAGAGTACAGCCTAGCAGCAGCCTGCACGGCTCTCAGTTACAACTAGAGAAGGAGCAGAGTACAGCCTAGCAGCAGCTTGCACGGCTCTCAGTTACAACCAGAGAAGGAGCAGAATACAGCCTAGCAGCTGCTTGCACGGCTCTCAATTTCAACTGGAGAAGGAGCAGAGTACAGCCTAGCAGCTGCTTGCACGGCTCTCAGTTACAACCAGAGAAGGAGCAGAATACAGCCTAGCAGCTGCTTGCACGGCTCTCAGTTACAACTAGAGAAGGAGCAGAGTACAGCCTAGCAGCAGCCTGCACGGCTCTCAGTTACAACCAGAGAAGGAGCAGAGTAGAGCCTAGCAGCTGCTTGAACGGCTCTCAGTTACAACTAGAGAGGAGCAGAGTTGAGCCTAGCAGCTGCTTGCACGGCTCTCAGTTACAACTAGTGAAGGAGCAGAATACAGCCTAGCAGCTGCTTGCACGGCTCTCAGTTACAACTAGAGAAGGAGCAGAGTACAGCCTAGCAGCAGCCTGCACGGCTCTCAGTTACAACCAGAGAAGGAGCAGAGTAGAGCCTAGCAGCTGCTTGAACGGCTCTCAGTTACAACTAGTGAAGGAGCAGAATACAGCCTAGCAGCTGCTTGCACGGCTCTCAGTTACAACTAGAGAAGGAGCAGAGTACAGCCTAGCAGCAGCCTGCACGGCTCTCAGTTACAACCAGAGAAGGAGCAGAGTAGAGCCTAGCAGCTGCTTGAACGGCTCTCAGTTACAACTAGTGAAGGAGCAGAATACAGCCTAGCAGCTGCTTGCACGGCTCTCAGTTACAACTAGAGAAGGAGCAGAGTACAGCCTAGCAGCAGCCTGCACGGCTCTCAGTTACAACCAGAGAAGGAGCAGAGTTGAGCCTAGCAGCTGCTTGAACGGCTCTCAGTTACAACTAGTGAAGGAGCAGAGTAGAGCCTAGCAGCTGCTTGCACGGCTCTCAGTTTCAACTGGAGAAGGAGCAGAGTACAGCCTAGCAGCTGCTTGCACGGCTCTCAGTTACAACTAGAGAAGGAGCAGAGTACAGCCTAGCAGCTGCTTGCACGACTCTCAGTTACAACTAGAGAAGGAGCAGAATACAGCCTAGCTGCTGCTTGCACGGCTCTCAGTTACAACTAGAGAAGGGGGACGTATTTAAACTTTTAAAAGTTTCATTGTTCCTAATGTCTCGTTCTATTTAGTGCATTAGATTATGGTGAAGTTTCCAAATAAGTTATTTTGGACACAAACTTCATGTAAATACGTTTAATTGTATTCATGTCATTAGGTTATGCGTAGGAAACAAAATTACTTATTTTCTCATATAATAACCAAATCCTCCTTTGACTGCTACTTGTACTCGTAAAATACTGTCCGTGAACATAAAGGCTTTTTTAGGAGTGAGATGTTCGATTTGATTGCGTTAATATAATGTACTCAGCCGTGTGCACTGCTGTGGCTTTGCTTGCGCCTTGACTCCGTATGTCGCCAGTACACGCTATTGGAAGGGAGCTGGTCGCCGCTCTTCCCGAGCTCTCTAATTGCCCACCTGTGCCTTAAATGAATGGACGAGTATTGTTGTTCGGGTAATAGAATAAATTATAATGGCAGAATTAAGAAGGACAAGCACAAGCTGCAGGTAAGAAGGCCTTACTTGAAAAAAAAAAAAACGGAAATTCCCTCATATCGAACATTACAAATTAGAAAGATGTTTTTGAATACTTTGGTCTACAGCATAGGCGTGGCATGGTATGGGAGTGAAGAAAGAAAAACCAAACCCCATGATGCAACAGTCCAGAAAGGCATTGGCCTATCAAGCGACCGCTCCTCAGGCGGAAGGCTTGCAGATTACGAGGTGTGCTGTGGTCAGCTCGACTAATACCCTCAGACGTGATTCTTGGTTTTCTAGACCGGGACCGCTATCTTACCGTGAGATAGCTCCTCAGTTGTAATCACGTAGGCTGAGTGGACCTCGAACCAGCCCCCCGATCCAGGTAAAAATAACCTGACCTCGGTGGGGTTCGAACCCGTAAGCTATGAGTTAGAGGCAGGCACGCTACCCCTACACCATGGGGCCGACATGTAAGTGAAGCGTAGTGCTGAAAGAAGGAAAATATTCACAAAGAAGACTGAATATGAGATGGTAGATCGAATCATGGATGAAGAGATCCTGAATCGATTTGGTGTAATTTGACCAGAGCAAGAGATGGGACATATCTTTAGACACCCAGGACTTGTTCAGTTAGTGTAATGGAGGGGGCGGGGGCGGGGCGGCATGAACATGAGAAATAGATGGGAGTAGATGTAGGATGTAGTAGTTATGTAGCAATGAAAGGGTTAGCACAGGATGGGTCGGATGTAGAGCAGCACCGAACCATTATCAGACGTCTCCTTTATTGAGAAGATATACAGGACGTTCGGAAACAACGTGAACCGGGTATATGAGCGTTAGAGGGTTGGTCATACTGATCAATGATTTGAAAACAATAAATCGATATCTCGAGAGCCTCCATATCTCAGGCTGCAGCGCGCCGGCCTCTCACCACTGGGTTCCGTGGTTCAAATCCCGGTCACTCCTTGTGAAATTTGTGCTGGACAAAGCGGAGGCGGGACAGGTTTCTCTCCGGGTACTCCGGTTTTCCGTGTCATCTTTCATTCTAGCAATACTCACCAGTAACATTTCATCTGTCAGTCATTAATCATTGCCCCAGAGGAGTGCGACACAGTTCCTATCCTCGGCACTAGATGGGGCTTCATTCATTCCATTCATGACCCGGACGAATGACTGGAAACAGGCTGTGGATTTTCATTTTCTATTCGATATCTCGCACCGTTGTCATTTTATCAGCTGCTGAAGTTAGCCAATGAGATGACCACGCGGGCGGTGTTGCTAAATCTGTACGTGGCTTGAGACCAGCTTGATCGAAAAAAAAACAACTTTTCTAAAGAAGAGATTTCAGCACGGGCCTCCGAGTTGACGGTGTCACCGGCTGCAACCCACGGTGTGTTTGTGTTCGATGCCGGTCTTAAGCAACAATGCCTCGCTGAACTGCCTCGAATTCGCCCGCGAAGCGATCTGATAGGTTAACTTCAGTAGTTGATAAAATTATAATGGCGCGGGATATCGAATTATTCATTTCAAATTAATTATCAGCATGTCCAACTCTCTTACACTCCACGTTGTTCCCGACCTTTACGTGGATGTATTCTTCAGAACGTTTAGTCTGTTATTTTCAAATCCGTGTCAGATTATTTGTTACTGAATTTAACTAACCTTAATTAAACTGATCCGCCGCAAAAGCAAAAAACAACTAAATTGAAATGACACAGGTTTCAAAATAGATTTTGAAACAACAGTTTGGTGTTTACAGTAATCACAAAGTGAATGTATTACCTTAATAAATTTAATGGTGATGTAACCAGTGCCGACAGTCAGAGTTATGATAGCAGCCTACTTCAGCACCTGGTGGATACCTACTATTACGTTCAAATATAGAGTCTAAATATTTTTTCACACTGACAACTGAATAATGATTATGACTTTTGTTGTTGTTGTTATCCGGGGCGAAACATCCAGATCATCGCCCCCACTGATCACGGAAATCGGCTAACCCAAATCAAAGGGAACTATACGAAATTTAAGACAAATTTAATTTTGCTCAGTTAAGCCAAAAATGTTAAAAAACGAAATGAATAAAAATTAACGTAGGCTAAAACAAAACTAATCCGGCCCCGTGCTGTACGTGTAGCGTGCCTGCCTCTTATCCGTAGGCCCCGGGTTCGATTCCCAGGCAGGCCAGGGATTTTTACATGGATCTGAGGGCTGGTTCGAGGGCTACTCAGCCTACGTGATTAGAATTGTTTAGCTAGCTGACGGTGAGATAGCGGCCCAGGTCCAGAAAGCCAAGAATAACGGCCGAGAGGATGCGTCGTGCTGACCTCACGACACCTCGTAATCTGCAGGCCTTCAGGTTGAGCAGCGGTCGCCCTTCAGGGCTGTAGTGCCACGGGGTTCGTTTTTTAAACAAAACTACACTATTTTCTCTATTAAAACAACACCGTTCCCAGTGTTTGCATTGGAACGAGAATAAATATGTAGCTCCATTTTATATATACTCCCAGAATGTTACGAGGGATTTTAACGTCGCACCGTCACATATGGTTCTTATGGCGACGATGGGGTAGAAAGGGCTAGGAGTGGGAAAGAAGTGGTCGTGGTTTTAATTAAGATACAGCTCCAACATTTGCCTGGTGTGAAAATGGGAAACCACGGAAAACCATCTTGAGGGATGCTCACAGTTGGATTCCAGCCCACCATCTTCCGAATGCAATCTCACACTCGCGCACCCTAACCGCACGGCCAACTCAATCGGTACTCTTTATAATTTAAACTGGGTTCTATCAAATATCATTTTATCATGTGAAGGTGCTTTGTAGGTATTTTTCCTGAGCTTCTTTCAACGTCATGTTTTAGTATGAAGTACAGTAGTAGTTCCCTTACAGAACGTTGCCTTCCTTGGACCGTGTTTCGCACAGGCATTCAGCTGTTATAAATACCGGACACACATGGCTTCATGGATCTAATTAGGTGATCCATGTTCTTTAGTCCAGGAGACCGCACGTAACTTCCGTAAAAGTGTTTCCTGAGCATGCTTTGTAAGGGTTATTCAATTGAAACCTGGACGAGTGTCTAAAAACTTGGACGCTAGCATACACGTTAACGTACTGATAGGATTTGAACAGGGTCTGCGGATAATCAACCCCAACGTTTAGGTACTTTTCCCAACATGGGCTAAAGGACGCTGGTTGCACCGCTCTTCTATAGGATCACGAATCTCTTCGTCGGGGGTAAAGTACTTTCTCCTTAGGACCTTTCTTCTTCCTGATCTGTAACAACACACACCAAACCATGCAGTGCTGCCATCTTTTGACTACCCCGTCAGCTATTTGCAGCGTTGTCAGCTCTATCTACGTTTCAAGTATTGAACAATAGACACCACTAATCATCAGTATAATTGTCAGAGAACTCTTGCAGAGTTGTAATGTAAATGTATTTCTTCGCAGAGGACAGATCTTTGATGTGACTTTCCCGTGGTATTGGCTCTCCTCATCGTACAAACAGTTTGATAGTCATACGTTAAGTGGCAGATGAATGGTTAAACTAAAAGTACCTGCCAACGTTCGTTTCAGGTGTAGGAGAAGTCTAAATCGAATTCTCTCCCTCCTTATGTAAAAACAGCTCGACGAAGCTCTTTTAATTACGTCCCCAGTGAAAGGGAGCGATCAGAATGTGATCCTCCCACGGAAACAAACATTACACTAACGGAGCCACGTAATGACCCACTTTCAGTGGAGGGTCCAGGTTTAATGTTCAATAGCTACTTCTTCATTCTTTCTTAAGCTGCTCTACATCCTTCACTCAAGCTGGTCTATCAGCGTCAAATGATAGAGATTGTTCTGTTGATAATGAGGTATGTGTGTGTAGGCGTGCCTCTTGACCCTGCCTGAAGTGAGAGTGAGGAAATCCCAGATAAAAGCCACCCTTTAGGGGTCTAGATTCCTCAAAGTAGGCTACTCCTGAAAGAAACCGACTGACTGAATTTGAATGAAATGCCATTCCGAAAAATACTGTATATATAAGAATTTGTTTTTCTGTCTGTACATTTACAATTTTGGTTCGACTCCATCTCTGAATGGCCAGCTTCTTAGATTTTGGTGCTTGGAACATCGGCTTCGTACACCAGCCGAGTTTAGGATGTTGATCTTAAACGGATAAAACACTCGGCACGGGGACTGGGTGCTTTCACCCTTACATTCCTCTAACTCACACACCACACACAACTCTATCCTCCAGCATACAAACACGCAGTTTACCATGCACGGCATTTTATTAGCCATACTTTACTGGAATAACTTAATGTAAACATAATTACACATCATAAACCACCATTTTTCTGTACAATGTCTGTTAGTAATTGGAAACTACTCGCAAGTGCAGTGTTAAACCGGCGTCTCATAAACATCACATCAGTGGGCGTAGCAGCGGAGTGTTGCTGTACGTAGCGTAAGACAAGTTCGAAAGCAGCCCCGGCATCTGAATGCGTCACTAGTTGTCCATTGTTGTCTTCTTCATCGTCATTCTCTTCCCCATCAACACCAGATTCTTTCTCCACCATAGCCAAAATTTCTTGATATGTTTGGAATTGATTACAGTCAGCTTCCATCCACTCGCTAACGTCATATTCATTGGATTCCTCACGCCCAGGAATTTTATAATTGATGATGATGATGCTTGTTGTTTTAAGGGGCCTAACATCGAAGGTCATCGGCCCCAAATTTTATAATTACTACCCAACTACCGGGTGAGCAGAATAAAGCGGAACCGCTCCATCCTGTGCGCGGGGATTCCTGGCTGAGTGAGTCGGCCTGTGACGAAATACAGTGCCGGGTGTACTCAAGGCCTCGCTACCGCGCCAGGTTTCAGTCTTTGTTGAACGTTTGCAAACGTGGCACGTGTTTCGTTGGTTACATTAGTAATAAATGAAATGGCGTATGGCTTTTAGTGCCGGGAGTGTCCGAGGACATGTTCGGCTCGCCTGGTGCAGGTCTTTCTATTTGACGCCCGTAGGAGACCTGCGCGTCATGATGAGGATGAAATGATGATTAAGACGACACATACACCCAGCCCCCGTGCCAGAGAAATTAACCAATGATGGTTACAATTCCCGACCTTGCCGGGAATCGAACCCGGGACCCCTGTGACCAAAGGCCAGCACGCTAACCATTTAGCCATGGAGCCGGGCGGTTACATTAGTACAGTGCATGAATTCAGTGAAATGGCTCAGGTGGCTCAAGTCGGGTATCGGCATTCTGTTCCCCAAAGATTACGATTAATATGTCCGTACAGAAAGTGCGAGGACCGTAAGGAGATTACTTCAAGATAAGTTTCCTGGTGTTCAAGTTCCAGGACGGACTTCGATTTATAGATTAGTAAATAAATTACGCAAGACGGTAGGTCTTCTTGATGAGAAACATAACAAATCACGTAGAGTGCGCACACAAGAAACTGTAGGTAACATTGGTAACGCTCTGGAAAAGTCTCCTAGAAAATCGCTTCGACGACTTACTCAGGAAATGAAATTTCCTTTGGTTCTGTTCGAATGGGTACACAATTACTGAAGGGTAATAAGCCTTTTCCTAAGCAGGTGTCGGAAATGCTTGAACAACGAAGGGTGGCAGTTTCAACATCTCCTGGCGTGATATATGAGAGTACTTTTATTTTTTGTGTTGTTTGTTTGTTTTTGTTTGTTTGTTTGTTTGTTTGTTTGTTTGTTTGTTTGTTTGTTTGTTTGTTTGTTTCTTTGTTTGTTTGTTTCTTTGTTTGTTTGCTAGAAACAGCTTACGCGACAATGTATTTACTGTGGACTTCCTGTCACGCACTTACCTCCCGTGTGCAGGCTGAGCTGCCGGGCTGCGGGACTGGTTCCGCTTTATGTTGCTCAACCTGTAGAAAGTCGTTAGCCATTTTGGAGGTATTTTCAACAGATAAAGAGTAGAGAAGGAGCTGAAATATAAATTTTAAATTTCAAATTTTCAACGCACACCTAGTTTTTAGAGACATTATCAGAATATGTTATGAAGAAGTGATGTTGTTGTATGTAATTTTAAGGATTTTATTTAGATTACAATCGTGTATTTAATTTATAACTTATTTGACAGTATATTGTTAATATATTTTCGAACCAAGTCCGCAGATTATTTGCTGGATTGTTTGTTCTCTGATGAACAGAATGAATGCGTTTTTCGAAACGTGTACGACAGTTTAATTAATATGGCTCAAATAACTTTTTGTTAGTATTGACAAGGCGGACATATAACACCACCAAAGAATTTTCAGCGTTGTTATTAGATATGCCAATAGGGACTAAAATAAACCATAATGGTTGAAATAAAAAATTATAAGTGCTCAAATATGTCAGCTTCATTTCGGTAGATTTACAGGCACGTTGATGAACACCTGCGGGACAAAATTTCAGCCTATTGGCGTCACCAAAAAACATAAAAGTAATTAGAGGGGCGTAAGACCAGTGACTTTACTAATGATTATCGTTTCGTCAGTAACGCGGCAGACATTTGGTTTAAACATATTTTTATTATTAACAAATAAATCGCAATTGGGAAATATCCCGGTGGCAGTGGTCACTTACATTAGTGTGAAAATAAAGTAGAGTTAAAACATAATCACCCAACAACAACAATTACAATAAGAAGAGCACAGCAAGCTATTCCATGGATAGAAGGTATTATAAGGAATACTACTGGTTTAACATTTTAAATCCAGTATCATCGTATACAAATTGTCCGACTCGTTGGCTGAATGGTCAGCGTACTGGCCTTCGGTTAAGAGGGTCCCGGGTTAGATTCCCGGCCGGGTCGGGGATTTTAACCTTCATTGGTTAATTCCAATGACCCGGGGGCTGGGTGTTTGTGCTGTCCCCAACATCCCTGCAACTCACACACCACACATAACACTATACTCCACAACAAAAACACGCAGTTACCTACACATGGCAGATGCCGCCCACCCTCATCGGAGGGTCTGCCTTACAAGGGCTGCACTCGGCTATAAATAGCCACACGAAATTATTATTATTATTATTATATACAAATTCACACACAACTTAACATGTGAATATTTTTACAACAGTGTTGTGGTTTCTGCTGAGAAAGCTAAACATGGTCTTCGCGAAACGAAGCAATTTGTCTCGTTTTACAAGACTTAAACACAAGGGACTGTTATGACTGCAGTATTCACCGCATTGAGGATTCGTATTTATCGGAGAGTACTATACTCTAAACTCTACTTGCAACAGCATTCTTCTTTATGTTTTTGTTTCGAATTTAAGAAATGCTCTGCTTTGGCTTCTACATGAATGAATGGGCGCCGAGTTCGGTAGAACTAAGTCTTCATTGTCTGCGATGTCGTGAGTGATGGTCAAATCCACACCAGCCTTGTGATGGGGCTACGAGCCGGAACAGGACCAGCATGCCAAGAGCCGTTAATTATCGGCCTGCTTGACTCGCATGCCTACCATCTGCCCTCCATTCGAATCAATTGTAAATCATTTACACATTCATTATGTCACCACTATCTGATCGCTGCCCGCTCGTATAGAATCTCAGATCTCTTTTTTTACGGCACCTACATGGACTTCATTTAAAGTGGACGTGACTCGCTTAACATCTGAGGACCCAGTCTGTGATTCAGATTGTTGAAATGTTTAAACAGAATTCCAGAAAAGATGGGGCGTCAGTTTGAGACCGCTTATCGGGAGTCCGGTCTTCCGGATGGTAACGCATGCAATACAGAGAAAAGCTTGACCGCTTGCTGCACAGGTTGGTCCAGATTTGAACGACTGTGATACGTAATTGCGAATGTATCCGCATTACTGGGATTCTCATATTGTGTACATATCCTTTTTTATGGTCTTAGCCCCGAAACATCTTGTAACATTTCATCTGTCTTTCATGCTACGGGTTACAGTATGGTGTCCTTATCTTTGGAAGGGAAATGAAATTTTGTAATACTGGTATTACCGGCATCATCATCGTTTCCAGAATTGGCTGCGTGTTACTGGTAGTTTGTATTCGGGTGATGCTGGGATCGAACCCAACCATCACCAGCCCTGCAATGGCTTTCCGTGGTTTCCCACTTTTACACCAGAAAAGGGCTTAACGTCATAGGGCAGGGATGGCAACTTCTGTGCCACGTCAAACGACATACTAACATATTTGGATGTTTTTAACATGTAATAAATATATCCATATATCCATAGCATATTTTAATACTACGCTTTAATAAAAGAACATGTCTCAGTAAGTTATATGGCCATCTTATTCTTCTTCTGTCCGATTCGTTGGCTTATTGGTCAGCGTACTGGCCTTCGGTTCAAAGGGTTTTTTATCACGTCTGATTTATTCTTCTGGCTCGGGGACTGGAATTTTTGTGTTTGTCCCAACACTTTCCTCTTTATATTCATACAACACAATACACTACCGACCACCACAAGAACATACAATAGTAATTACATCCCTCCATAGAGGGTTGGCGTCAGGAAGGGCACCCGACTATAAAACAGTGCCAAGTCCACATGTGCGACATAGTTCGCATCCGCGACACCACAGATGTGGGCAAAGCGGTAGAAGAAGAATAATATAATTTCGTGTGGCTATTTCTAGCCGAGTGCAGCCCTTGTAAGGCAGACCCTCCGATGAGGGTTGGCGGCATCTGCCATGTGTAGGTAACTGCGTGTTTTTGTGATGGAGGATAGTGTTATGTGTGATGTGTGAATTGCAGCAATGTTGGGGACAGCACAAACACCCAGTCCCCGGGCCACTGGAATTAACCAATGAAGGATAAAGGCCCCGACCCTGCCGGGAATCGAACCCGGGAACCTGCCCTCAACGCTGATCATTCAGCTAAGGAGTGGGAAAATTAATTCTATGGCTATAGTTATTACAAATTTTAAGTAAGTATGTACCTTATTCTTAAAATTTACTTGTTTTGTCATTTTCCGTGATGTTTGCAAAATAAAATCGTGAAACATTCGGTCGAAGGCAATGCAATCTAATATCTAAATGAAGTCAGATGATGGCCGTAAAGGAAAATAACCTATGGCACACTAGACATGCTAGTCCCTGCCTTCTCTTATCCCTGCGTCGCAGGAAACCTATCTGCGTCCGTGCGATGTTAAGCCACTTTAAAAAAAATCCTTTCTAACGAAGTGATGACGAGTGACACCACGGCATTTCTTCCTTCCACTCCAGTACACGAAAACTTCTCAAAGATGTCAAATGACATCGTGGTAATTTATCGTAATGTAATTATATTTTTAATATTAAGTCACTGTGTTTCGAATTCCGGATGTCCAGTGGTCCGTTTCCCAGTTACAGAGATATATGGCGATGGTATTGGTATTGTTAATTTTACATTTTGTGTGTGTGTGTGCCAAGAGTGGAATTTTAACCCAGCTTCACCTCTGCATCACTTTCTGTTCCTTCACAAGTGTCTTCAAGCCGTGACACACGCTGGAATTAACTCGGGTCAACCAGCTAGCACGCTAACCCCGGTACCACACTGCGGGACTAGTACTTGTCTACGCAGCTGTAAGCTTGCATTCGGGAGACAGTGGGTTCGAACCCCACTGTCGGCAGTTCTGAAGATGGTTTTACGTGGTTTCCATTTTCACATCAGAGAAATGCTGGGGCTGTACCTTAATTAAGGTCACGGCCGTTTCTTTCCCACTCCTAGCCCTTTCCGGCTCCATCGTCGCCATAAGACCTGCCTGCATCGGTGCGACGTCTAGCAAATTGTTAAAAATTAAAAGCAAAAACGCACTTAACAAACTTTCTTCATCTTCTTCTACTTTTCCTGGGTGTTTCTCCAATTTGTTGGGGTCAGCAATTGTGGGTTTCGCCCATTTTTACGACCGGATGCCTTTCCTGGCACGGTTCTGTAACGGTTGACAGTGCGGTTTTTTCAACCTAGATGAGGTCATGCGGGTACAAACCACAAGTCCCCGAGCGGAAGGAATTACCCAGACACAGTTAAAATCTCCAAATACCGAGTTCGCCGTGAGGTCAGGGTCCCACAGTTGTGAGCTCGCATTCGGGAGATTGTGTGTTCGAACGCCACTGTCGGCAGCCCTGAAGATGGTTTTCCGTAGTTTCCTAATTTTACACCAGGCAAAAGCTAGGACTACGGCCACTCCCCTCCTCCCCCCCCCCTCTCCTAGTCCTTTCAAACCCTATTGTCACCCTAAGTCCTATCTCTGACGGTGCGACGTAAAGCAAATTGTAAAAATAATAATAATCCCCAGCCGGCCGGGAATCGAGCCCGCGGACCTCTGTACGGTGACCAGTGAGCGAAGTAGCCGGAATGGTCAAGCAAGCATTTGAGCATTTTGATTTTCAGTCTGACTGCGTTCAGTGGACTGAAGTGCTCGGCTTCTCGGACGAGTGGAACACGAGAGAATGGATGAGACCCGATTCTTCTTACAAAAGGAAACGACATGTCAGCTGTAATGAAGATCACAAAGTACGCGTATTTTGCGTCAGACTTGCTCCGCTTTGGAAAGGGGTTTGATTATATCTTTACGGCTTTGTTCACCCCTCACTTCCACCATCGTTTCTTCAGTGGAGGCACGTGACACACTGCTTTCATGTACTGTATCTCATGAATTGTTCGCCTTGATCGTATTAAGAGTCTTTCATTCTGATGTTTCATGTAGACAATCACTGGTACACTCTTTTTGAAATAAATAAATAAATAAATAAATAAATAAATAAATAAATAAATAAATAAATAAATAAATAAATAAATAAAGCGTCATGCGTGGAATACGGTTATAAATAAGAATGAAACAGCACAAACAAATGCATGAAAAATGTTATTTGTATTTGATCATTCGAATTTCGTCACTTAAGTGGAATTTTCACGCATCGCAAACATTAGTTACTATCAATCAATCAATCAATCAATCAATCAATCAATCAATCAATCAATCAATCAATCAATCAATCAATCAATCAATCACTACTGATCTGCATTTAGGGCAGTCACCCAGGTGGCAGATTCCCTACCTGTTGTTTTCCTAGACTTTTCTTAAATGATTGCAAATAAATTGGAAATTTATTGAACATCTCCCTTGGTAAGTTATTCCAATCTGTTACTCCCCTTCCTATAAACGAATATTTGCCCCAATTTGTCCTCTTGAATTACAACTTTATTTTCATATTCTGATCATTTCTACTTTTAAAGACACCACTCAAGCTTATTCGTTTACCGATTTCATTCCACTCCATCTCTCCACTGACAGCGCGGAACATACCACTTAGTTGAGCTGCTCATCTCCTTTCTCCCAAGTCTTCCCAGCCCAAACTTTGCAACATTTTTGTAACGCTAATCTTTTCTCTCTGCTATGGACTCTGCTATGGAGGGTAAGAGAAGTAGAGGTAGACCAAAACGACGATGGTTAGACACGGTTTCTAACGATTTAAAGATAAGAGGTATAGAACTAAATGAGGCCACAACACTAGTTGCAAATCGAGGATTGTGGCGACGTTTAGTAAATTCACAGAGGGTTGCAGACTGAACGCTGGAAGGCATAACAGTCTATAATGATAATGTATGTATGTGTGTATGTATGTATGTATGTATTGCACCCGCCCCCTCCCTAATTTGCACCGGCATGGAATCTACAGGGTCGCACACGGGTCGAGAAGTATGAAATAAATAGGCGCTGAACTAAAGTAAACTTAAAGGCGTACAAGGGGAAAGAAGCGGGGCATACATTACTAAAATGAGAACACATTCGAATTAAAATATTTAACTCACAATCCGGTTTTTTGAACCTTAATGATGATGGGAAATGACGCATTAAATAACACTAATGAATTACATTAAAATTTACAAATGCTTGTTGTAGTTTGTTTTGTGGACATCTGTCCGTTATACGTGATAGAAACGAGTACGTTATCGCGAAGCGATGTATCGTGACATATAGCGAATGGTAATTTTATCATAACACTGAGGCTACATTATCGCTAACACATAAAACTACATGCGTCCGACAACACGTCTGAGCAATCCCTATTCTAATAAAGACCTAGATTTCCCAATGAAATGATGAAAAATGAAGATACACACATATGATACAACACCTGGGATCGAACCGACCCTCGCTATTCTAGACATCGTCAAGCTGATGGACAGAACCACCACTGACCTTATGTGCAACCACACATGACATAAAAACACATACATGGTACATGATATGCAAGAAAAATACGTTAAAGGCACTTGATCTTCCTTCTGACACTGTAGGCCTCCAATGCCTACGTTGAGATATCGAACTGACAACCTCTTGCAATGAAGGCAGGGTCCTGTAATCCCTATCTAATTATACTCGCACAATTAACAACGATTCATTGGCAAACATTACCATTATCGGCCGGGTTGCTTGTTAATTATTACACAGCTCTGCCGTGTTAGGTAAATCATATTATTTCGCCGTTCAGAGAAGCCCACTTCTCTTTAACAGCAATATCGCTCCTTCCTCGGCTTACGGAACGCCCCCACAACAAAAAAAAAGGAACACAACTGGGCCAAGGCCGGACGGCGGTTCACCCCCTAGGGTGACCACCCACATACAGGCGTAACATTTCCTTTCAAACCGAAACAGTAACATTCCACTCGGAAGTACATCTACAATAAGCTGCGGTCTTAAAACGACTCGCGCAAATCACCTTGAATTCAACACATTTACCCAACAGTATCACATCATCTTTACACGCGACCCCGTATTATAATGGTAATCCTTGCCCGATTGTTCTTCTTCTTCTTCTTCTTATTATTATTATTCCTGCCGTCCTACATAGCTTACCCGCTACATTCCGTATACATGGTCATCGTGCGGAATCTATTCAGCAATTACAACACACTTAAGCACTCGCGCAGCAATTAACATCTGATTACTGACTGCTAATTAATCGATGGTCGGCACATGGCTACTTTATCGTCACACGGCAATACATTCATTAATTAATTAATATCCACGCGAATGGATGTTTGACACACGCTTTAGGATCATTTCCTGGTAAATTTAATCACATAATCAATTTTATCTTATCACTCCCTATCTAAGTATTTCAAAGGGTGGAATTTTTGAGGCTGTCAATTCGGCCGCCGAGTCTCGTAGTGGCGTGCATTACGTACAGTAGTACTTACCGTTTTACATACCATACACTTATCAAATTAATGAATACTCTAATAACTACTCTCACTGCACTCCCATAAACTAATTATTCCTGGTCTTCTGACGCAAATAAACAAACAGAATCTCCCAAGAAAGAAATAATTGAATGAATCTCTATCCTATGCAAAGCTAAAGTATTATATTCCCTTAATTATTTACACTCAATTACTCAGACCTGTAGTCGGTTTCCTAAACTAAGAATTAATTACTACGCGCCCATTCCGGCGCTCTATTTCAACAGGACTACATCTTTAATCTCTTATAGCGTCCGTTTACAATAAATATTCCCATCCCTTCTATGCATGCCAGATATTAGAACTTTGTACTCATCTCTATCACATGATGACGCCTTCGTCCACTCGGGAGGTCCATCCTGAGCTTACTCCTCCTCCATGGGCACCACGGTGATTAGTTCATTTTTCATTCCATCTTGGAGTTGAACATCCATTGTTCGATGCTGGTGGAGCCACTGGCGGCTAATCCTGTACATACACAACGTCACTGTTTAATTCACACTTCGGTTAACAGCGTTCACTCTGAACGTCCGGTCACGATCCCGTAAGCTATTACGTATTCCGCGGTTCAATACCGAATCTCGTCTATCTCTCGGTTTTCCTATTCAGTCTGCTGCTATGTCAGATTATTATACTACCGTAATGATAATAACATTACTTTATACATCACAGGTTTCTAAAAAGTTAACACAGCCATCACAGAGATCAAACTATACACTGTTTATGCGAACTGTATTATTTCACTTAAAATAGGAGTTAACTTCACTTGAACAAAGACCTAACGATGGCTTAACCGAGCATAGCTTCGCCGTCGATAAGCCGCGAACCCCGACTGACGCTTGTCCCTTCCTGCAGTAGTTTTTACAAGGGAGCGATACCCCTTCCACTAATTTGCGTAGCGCGTATTCCCGGCGTACTCGAGGTAAAATAGTACGGGTAATCGGTGACCAGTATCTAGTTGATGCGATTGAGACATAACCACTCAATTATCCTTCAGTGAATCTCTTTAAATTAATTAAAATCTCTTCTGCTTCCCCCACCATGCGTGGTGAACTCCCGTTCTCGAGGAGGTGTCGTGAGAATAAACAGATGGCCCAGTACTTTTCCACGCAGAAACCACACAGTATTCTTTCTTCTTCTGAAAGTTATCACGGAAGAGGACATTAAACACTCTAAATAAATGTCCCAATGACATTTATCCCTTTTAAATCGGGAGACGACCCCCTAATTCGAGTTTTATTAATTTTCTAGATCGTAGGTAATTAAGTTGGCCAGTCCGATTCCAAGATGGCTCCTATATTTCGTTTCGAAAAAGTTAGTTTCCCCTCATTCTGTGAGTCTTGAGGAGGGATGTCTTCTCTCGAGTGATGTCACAGGGAATCCCCATTCATAACCCCTCCCGGGTCTAAGTTGGCTTGGCTTCATCTGCGGGGCCCCCGCTACACAAAGGATAATACTGCGCGATAAGTCGCAGACAAAGAAATCTCGTAGAGTAATTTTAAAATACACAATTTATCTATCTCAATGGTATGAATATTAATTAGTTTCGGTATGACCTCTATTAATGATATGAATATTAATCATTTTCAGCGTTCTTTCCCTTTAATAGCATTGCGTGCGTAATTACGGAGATCGATATCAACCAAAGGTCCTTGGATCATGCCCCCTGTCGGGTTCATATTCCCCTCTCCCCGAGAAGAATTGGGTACAGGCACTGGACACATTTCGTCGCTAAATATTCAATTGGCAATATCGATTCACGACTGTTTCCAAACTTTTGCTTTCTGGCGAAGTTCCTGGTTCTCTCTTTCCAAATAATATGCTATCTGACGCAATGCCTCTCTGTAGTTCTCCAGGTACTGACATTCTGGACATTCTTCATCCCCAAGATCTCTCTGTGAAAACAAATTCTCCAAATAATTGACTTCTTCGGCTTCCTCATTTGGTCCCGACTCTTCATCCGACACGTCACGTCGATCTTGTTCTCCGTCATCCTCATCCTCTTCTTCATCCGTTGCCCCAAGTTCTTCAGCGTTGTCCACATCTTCTCCATTGCCTCCGGACGTATGGTACAACTTCAGATTTGCTGCGTTGTAGATGGTTTCGGTCGCGCCGTCCATGCTTTGCACCTTGTACGCGTTGTTGTCGAGGTTTTGGATGACTCGGTAAGGACCGATGTACAGTTCAGCGAACTTGTGGTAGAACTTGTTAGGTGGATCGGAAACTGTTGGTCGTTTAACGAGAACAAGTTCCCCTACGCGCAGTGGTCGATGGTACCTCTTGTTACGGAGACGACGTAATCTTCGTTGTGCTTGGGCCTTCAAATGTTTTGCTGTCTCCTGTATGCATAGCTCAACCGATAGCTTAGGATCCTGCGGACATTTTAAGACCTCGTGCCATGGTCTCTTCGGAAAACTGTCGAAATGAATCACTGACGGAATTTGGCCGGTGGATTCATGAATAGTGCCGTTGATACTTTCTGTGATAACAGGAATCACGTCCACCCAACGCCAATGTTGTCTAGGACAGTAGATACGGCAAAATTTTGCGATTTCTCGCTTTATCCGTTCCGCGGGTTTCGACTCCGGATGCCTAATTGAACTTAGATGATGTTTGATGTTTAAGTTGTCGAAGTCTCGCTTGAAGTTTCCCGATGTGAACTGCGACCCATGATCAGTGAGGACACATTCGGGCTTGCCCATACGTGGTATGATTTTAGTCTTCAACTGATTTATGACGGCTCTAGTGTTTGCCCTCTGGATTGGACAGAGAGTGACGAATTTTGAAAAACACGTCCACGCATACCAAAATGTATTGAAGCCCTCTATTTCCCTTGGGAAGTGGTCCGTAAAAGTCTAAAGCGAACAGTTCCCGAGGTTTACTTTGCAACAACGGCTTCGGCCTTTGCTTAAGTAGGTATGGATTGGGTTTTACCCGTTGGCAAATGTCGCAAGTAAGGAGTACCTGCTGAACAGTTTTCCTCAAATTTTTCCAGATAAAAGTTTCCCGAAGTGTAGCAATCACTTTATCTCTCCCTGCGTCACCTGTAACGTGATGAGCGAGCCAAACTAAATCAACCTGCAACGTCGTTGGAACCACAATCCTGAATTGCGTGTGGTCCTCGTCCACGAATTTATGCAGCATGCCATTAAAAATTGGTACTTCTCGGACCTTTTCTGAAGTTCACGGTATTCATCCGTCCCTGGCTGTATTCTACGTTGGAGGAAATCGATCAACTTCTTCTTTTCCGGACATTTCTGCTGTTCTTCACCAAGAGTCCGCAGCCTTTCTATGATTTCGCGGTGCCCTTGTTCTATCAACTGTATTTGGTTAACCACGATAGGTTCCGGATCTGGATTTCTACTGAGGGCGTCTGCAATTACATTTGCCTTTCCGGCGCAGTGCTCAAATGTAATGTCGAATTGCTGCACAAACAAGCACCACCGGCTGACTCTCTCGCTTGTTAATTTAGATTTCATCATGAACGTCAGAGCTTTGTGATCCGTCCTTAACACAATTGGATACCCATAAATGTATTTCTTCCAATGGTTAAGAGCGGTCACGATCGCGAGCATCTCCAGTTCGGTCACGGTGTATTTCAACTCATGCGACCTTAATTTGCGACTCATGAAAGCCAAATAGGTGATCCTCTGTTCGGGTTCGGGCGTCTCTTGATAGAGTACTGCCCCGACTCCTATAATCGACGCATCAGTTTGCACAATAAACCTTTGCGTATAGTCCGGATATCCTAATTTTACACTATGGGCTAACAGATCCTTTGCTTTAGCAAATGCTTTATCGCAGGCGAGGTCCCACTTCAACCTATTGTTTTTCTTGAGGAGATCTTGTAATGGTGCAACTATACTGGTGTAGTTCGGACAATGATCCGCGAAAAAGTTGCAAATTCCTAGAAATTGCCTGACATGTTTCACCTTCGTCGGCTTCGGAAAATTTTCAATTGCCTTTAATTTAACCGGATTGGGCATAATTCCTTCTGAGTTGATCACATGACCTAGGAATAGGATACTCCTTTGGCAGAAATTAGACTTGGGTAGGTTCACCTTGAAGTTGTTCCTTTCTAAATCAGCTAATAGTTTATCAAGTTTCTCCAGGTGCTCTGGCAAAGTTTCTGATGCAATAAGGATGTCATCCACGTACCTCACCGTAAACTGTTTAACTTCGTCACTGAGGTTACGATCTAGTGGCCTAATGAGCGCTGACACTGCTGTTTTCAATCCGAAAGGTAACCGTTTAAAAACGTAGGTTTGCCCATCAAACAGAAACCCGGTCAAAATTTTGGTGGCTGGGTCAAGTTCAACGTGATGAAATGATGATGTCAGATCAACTCCACTAAATAGTTTCATGCCCCGGAACTTCTTAAGGACCTCTTTTATACACGGGGCCTGGTCATACTCTGGGATTAAGCGCTCGTTTATTGCTCGCGCGTCGAGGCAAACCCGCAACGAACCGTTGCCCTTCTCCACCACGACCAACGGATTCAAAAATGGTGTGGGTGATTTCGATATAATTCCATTATCTTCCATCTCCTGTATAATTTTCTTCACTCCAGCGTGAAACTTTTCAGGTATCGGATATGGTCGTTGCCGGAATGGTTCCCAATTGTTGACGACTAAGGAATATTTGAAATTTGGAATTTTTCCCGGACGTGAACCAAATACATTTTCGTGTCTCTCTATGACTTTCTGTAATGTCCCTTTGTCTTCCTCCCCTATCTTCGCTTCGTCGATCTTTTCTTGGACTACCTCCGCCAATGATGGTCCTTCTTTCTCCGCTTCTAACTTGAAAATCATCCCTTCAAACTCCTTGATCATCTCGTCCCGATAGGCATCCCAGTTTGGGAAGCAGTCTCCTCCTTCTTGTTTCAATTGTTCTACCTCCATAGTCCAAATTTTCTCCTCCGCGTGTTGTCTCTCGAAGTCGTTCAATTTTACATCTCCCTGAATTGAATCGTTCCTGAATCTAATTTCATTCTTGTCCATGTCAATGACCGCTTTGAATTCCCGAAGAAAATCAGCTTCAATGATGATATTGTATTCCATTCTAGTCAGAATTATAAATGGATGTGATATGAGGTTGTTTCCGATTTCCAAATCTAGATAGGCCTGGCTATTGCATGTAGTTGTGCGGTCCGGAATTATTCCTCTAACTTTAATATTCGAAATCGGAATGATTGGTATATGTTGTTTCGATTCCAGTTCTTTAACTAATACTTTAGATACCACGCTGACGCTCGCGCCTGTGTCTACGAGGCAACGAACCAGCAACTGGTTGACACGGACATAAATGACGGGTAACGCTCTAATTGGTTTTGGACATGCCTGAACGGGATCTTCAACGAGATCATCGGGCTGGACTATCCAAGATGCGATGGTCACGGATGTCCACGGTTCCCCCTTTGCGTCGGTAGTCCTCGAAAATCCGACTATCTCCTCACTCGGTTTTCCTAATTTTTTTAGCTGACCTCCGCCTCCACTTGGATATGGTGGTGCGCGGGGATCAAGATTACTGGCACGATTTGCAGCGTTATGTGCCTGTAGTTCGAGGCTCTCTGCCCCTCGACATTCATCCGATTTAGCAAACTGCTGCATCGAATCTTTCCACATATCGTTTCCGGCCTGGGTATCTCGCAGATCTCTGACGTAACGGCGTGACTCATTTCTCCTGTCATTTAGGTCACCCCGATAGTATTCTCGCTGTTTGTTGTTCTGTCGACCACGGTTACCCCAGTATGAATTTGGTGTTCTCTCGTAAGGTCGTCGCCCTCGTGCGCCGATCTGTCCGTGGTTGTACCTCCCTGACTGATACCATTGACTCCTACCCTGGTCATTTCGATTCTTCCATTGGTGGTTTTCCCACTTCGGAGATCGCCAATCCCTATTATTCCTGTTCTGGTTGCCTATCTGAGCGTCAGTCTGAGTACTTGTCACCTGAGTACTCCGGTTAACCGATTGATCTCCCTCTCGAACATTTAACGGGTTGATGGCTTCTACGTTTCTAGCTCGACCGTGCCCGACGTGAGATGTCTAATCCAACTGTCTTAACACATGCTAGGCTTCCACTGCCGTACGAATATTTGCCGCAATCAACATGCGCTGGACGTCAGCTGGGAATTGCCTCGTAATGGCGGTTATTAATTCATTTTCTGTCGGCGGGCTGTCCAGTTCGCGCATCATCACAAGCTGAGACGTGAAATAGTCACAGAACCTCGTTGGACCTCCCGAAGCGTACCTCCTCGAGTAAAGCTCTAACCTCAGCCCTTGCTGCGTGTCCAAACCCCAGTATTTTTCCAAAAATAGCTTCTTAAAGCCTTCATAGCTATCGAAACAGTAGCGGAAAGCTTTAAACCATTCAAGAGCCTGGTCTTCCAAGAATTTTTCAACTACTCGTAATTTCCTATCCGCTGGTACCCGATGATCCGCCATATAATCATCTACCTCGCGGAGGAAATTTTTGGTGTGGTCCTAGTGCCTGGTTTGAACTTCTTTGGCTTATCATCCGCCGAACGTAAGAGGCTATACACAGGTAACGAATTTTGGCCAAGCAAGGTCGACGTTCTCTCGTCCATCGCCGGTAATTTATATTCTTCGTTGCCAGGTAGTTGTTCTTTGAACAGACTGTAGCCTAACTGGTGTAATCCGCTACCTAATTCCATTTTCTTTATTCCAGCTGTTTCCATTTTGAAATGTTCGTCCTGAATATCTAACTTCTTCATTCCCTCTATTTCTTCGCGAAGTGCATTAATTTGTTCTTCGTGGATCTCCAATTTCACCATCATTTTTGAGCCTTTCTCTTCGCTCCATTCGTGGATCTGTTTAGCCGTCTCTCCTACTATTTGTCCTGACACTTCCTTGCGTATCCTGGCAAAAGTTAGTTTCGTCTCGGACTGCGCTGCTTGCGATACCGACGTAATTTTTTCGTCCAGGGCCTCGATTACCGCCAATGCTTTCTCCGTCCTTTCTTCAACGATCCTGATATTTGTCTGATTGTCCTCGACCTGCTCCCTTATATCTTCGATCTTCGTGTCGCTGTCATTCGCTTTGGACCTGACCTGTTCCATTTCACCATTCAGCTGATCGATTTTCCCTTTGACATCCACGATTTCGCCACTCACGCGAGTGATGTCTCTTTCGATATTGGTCTCAACCTGATCAAGCCGCTCAACTATTCCCTCGACCTTTATTTCAACGACGGCATTGAGCTGAGAAACCGCGTCTATTTTATCGCTTAGTTCCTTAGTCCCCTTTTCACATTGTTGTTGAACCTGCTAAATTTTGTTCATTAAACTACTGCATTTCTCCTCGATCATCTTACTAGTCTCGGTTCGGTTTTCTTCCAATTTAACCTCAAATTGTGTTAATTTACCGTCAAAGTTCTCTAGTTGTTCTCTGACCTCTGCGCGCTCCTGCTTGCATTCATTTTCCAGCGTCTTAATATCGTCCTTCATTTCCTCCCGATTCGTCTTTATATCGTCCTTCATTTCCTCCCGATTTGCCTTTAAATCGTCCTTCATTTCCTCCCGATTTGCCTTTAAATCGTCCTTCACGCCGTTCATACTGTCCTTAATCTCCCTAATCTGCGCACAGTTCTCTTCCATCTTATTTTCGAGCGCACTCCACGCCTCCTCACTACTTCTCTTTAAATCGTCCTTCACGCTGACCATAATCTCCTCCATCAAAGCCCGCATGGCTTCACTATCCATGTCGCTATCGTTTGAGATGACAGGACCCCCCTCGCTAACGTCGGCGTCAACAATCCACAACAATATAGAATTATTATTTATTTTAAAAGAAAAGATTCCTCTATCCAAACTTTACGTTCTTCCAGCTTCAAAAAGAAAATTTTACTTTAATCATCATTGCAAATTAAGCCTCAAAAACGGCTATCATTGAAGCTGCCTAACTGCCTAACATCATTAAGGTTCATGAAATGTATATGAAAAGCAACGGGAAATTTCCGAAAAATGATTATAATAGTAGCCCTCAAATTCAGTTAATAAAGTTGCCGGTTGACCTATGATTCTAAAATTGGGCTCGATTTTAAATACCAACACATGTGGTATAGTGCCAGTAAATCAACCCATGCCCTCAGCATTGAGGTCCTTCAAACACACAAAGTCATCAGAATCTCAAACTGAAACCATGAAAACAACCTACTGCCACTCGAAAAAGAGAAAAGTAGGCGTGCGGTTACCTCTTCTCATCCACGGTTATACTAACGTAAATATATTTCCTAATAGCAGGTTGTTTGGTGACGAAACACGCACCACTGGCTAATATCCGTGAATAGATATGCACTAAGAAAGAGCCATTATTCACTTCGAACCTCACTTATGGGAAATTCATTTCACTGTTTCCCGGGATTCAAACCAATCCCCTTGAATTTTGGATACGCCCCTGCTTACGCGAATGTCATGGCTCTGCCCATATCATTGGACCATGACTGTGTTCTCATTCATAAAACGATTTAAGATTGACATCAAGGTGTCACTTATTCAACTATAATAAACTGGGCCTCGCGTGGAAATGTCAGAAGCAGACACGGGTTACCAAAATAATCGTGCCCACTCCTGGAAGCCGCACAAGTATGCCTTGCCTATCAATCAACACAACACGCCCCTATCTTCGCATTAATAGTATGCGATAGGTGGGATAATTATGCGCCTATTAAACATTAAAATACGCCCATTAAACCGTAAAACATGTCCCACCTGGAGCGTCATTTATATAGCGGGTAAAGTAGATATGCGCGCCTATTTATATGGCCATCACGTGGAAAAGTCATTTATATAGCCACACGTTAGATACGCCATTTTATATGGCGCTATGGTACCCCTTTACGGAATTTCGGGCCACACGTTGGACGCGCCATTTTATATATGCACCCGCCCCCTCCCTAATTGGCACCGGCATGGAATCTACAGGGTCGCACACGGGTCGAGAAGTATGAAATAAATAGGCGCTGAACTAAAGTAAACTTAAAGGCGTACAAGGGGAAAGAAGCGGGGCATACATAACTAAAATGAGAACACATTCGAATTAAAATATTTAACTCACAACCGGTTTTTTAACCTTAATGATGATGGGAAATGACGCATTAAATAACACTAATGAATTACATTAAAATTTACAAATGCTTGTTGTAGTTTGTTTTGTGGGCATCTGTCCGTTATACGTGATAGAAACGAGTACGTTATCGCGAAGCGATGTATCGTGACATATAGCGAATGGTAATTTTATCATAACACATAAAACTAACATGCATCCGACAACACGCCTGAGCAATCCCTATTCTAATAAAGACCTAGATTTCCCAATGAAATGACGAAAAATTAAAATACACACATATGATACAACACCTGATATCGAACCGACCCTCGCTATTCTAGACATCGTCAAGCTGATGGACAGAACCACCACTGACCTTATGTGCAACCACACATGACATAAAAACACATACATGGTACATGATATGCAAGAAAAATACGTAAAAGGCACTTGATCTTCCTTCTGACACTGTAGGCCTCCAATGCCTACGTTGAGCATCGAACTGACAACCTCTTGCGATGAAGGCAGGGTCCTGTAATCCCTATCTAATTATACTCGCACAATTAACAACGATTCATTGGCAAACATTATCATTATCGGCCGGGTTGCTTGTTAATTATTACACAGCTCTGCCGTGTTAGGTAAATCATATTATTTCGCCGTTCAGAGAAGCCCACTTCTCTTTAACAGCAATATCGCTCCTTCCTCGGCTTACGGAACGCCCCCACAACAAAAAAAGAACACAACTGGGCCAAGGCCGGACGGCGGTTCACCCCCTAGGGTGACCACCCACATACAGGCGTAACATTTCCTTTCAAACCGAAACAGTAACATTCCACTCGGAAGTACATCTACAATAAGCTGCGGTCTTAAAACGACTCGCGCAAATCACCTTGAATTCAACACATTTACCCAACAGTATCACATCATCTTTACACGCGACCCCGTATTATAATGGTAATCCTTGCCCGATTGTTCTTCTTCTTCTTATTATTATTATTATTATTCCTGCCGTCCTACATAGCTTACCCGCTACATTCCGTATACATGGTCATCGTGCGGAATCTATTCAGCAATTACAACACACTTAAGCACTCGCGCAGCAATTAACATCTGATTACTGACTGCTAATTAATCGATGGTCGGCACATGGCTACTTTATCGTCACACGGCAATACATTCATTAATTAATTAATATCCACGCGAATGGATGTTTGACACACGCTTTAGGATCATTTCCTGGTAAATTTAATCACATAATCAATTTTATCTTATCACTCCCTATCTAAGTATTTCAAAGGGTGGAATTTTTGAGGCTGTCAATTCGGCCGCCGAGTCTCGTAGTGGCGTGCATTACGTACAGTAGTACTTACCGTTTTACATACCATACACTTATCAAATTAATGAATACTCTAATAACTACTCTCACTGCACTCCCATAAACTAATTATTCCTGGTCTTCTGACGCAAATAAACAAACAGAATCTCCCAAGAAAGAAATAATTGAATGAATCTCTATCCTATGCAAAGCTAAAGTATTATATTCCCCTAATTATTTACACTCAATTACTCAGACCTGTAGTCGGTTTCCTAAACTAAGAATTAATTACTACGCGCCCATTCCGGCGCTCTATTTCAACAGGACTACATCTTTAATCTCTTATAGCGTCCGTTTACAATAAATATTCCCATCCCTTCTATGCATGCCAGATATTAGAACTTTGTACTCATCTCTATCACATGATGACGCCTTCGTCCACTCGGGAGGTCCATCCTGAGCTTACTCCTCCTCCATGGGCACCACGGTGATTAGTTCATTTTTCATTCCATCTTGGAGTTGAAGATCCATTGTTCGATGCTGGTGGAGCCACTGGCGGCTAATCCTGTACATACACAACGTCACTGTTTAATTCACACTTCGGTTAACAGCGTTCACTCTGAACGTCCGGTCACGATCCCGTAAGCTATTACGTATTCCGCGGTTCAATACCGAATCTCGTCTATCTCTCGGTTTTCCTATTCAGTCTGCTGCTATGTCAGATTATTATACTACCGTAATGATAATAACATTACTTTACACATCACAGGTTTCTAAAAAGTTAACACAGCCATCACAGAGATCAAACTATACACTGTTTATGCGAACTGTATTATTTCACTTAAAATAGGAGTTAACTTCACTTGAACAAAGACCTAACGATGGCTTAACCGAGCATAGCTTCGCCGTCGATAAGTCGCGAACCCCGACTGACGCTTGTCCCTTCCTGCAGTAGTTTTTACAAGGGAGCGATACCCCTTCCACTAATTTGCGTAGCGCGTATTCCCGGCGTACTCGAGGTAAAATAGTACGGGTAATCGGTGACCAGTATCTAGTTGATGCGATTGAGACATAACCACTCAATTATCCTTCAGTGAATCTCTTTAAATTAATTAAAATCTCTTCTGCTTCCCCCACCATGCGTGGTGAACTCCCGTTCTCGAGGAGGTGTCGTGAGAATAAACAGATGGCCCAGTACTTTTCCACGCAGAAACCACACAGTATTCTTTCTTCTTCTGAAAGTTATCACGGAAGAGGACATTAAACACTCTAAATAAATGTCCCAATGACATTTATCCCTTTTAAATCGGGAGACGACCCCCTAATTCGAGTTTTATTAATTTTCTAGATCGTAGGTAATTAAGTTGGCCAGTCCGATTCCAAGATGGCTCCTATATTTCGTTTCGAAAAAGTTAGTTTCCCCTCATTCTGTGAGTCTTGAGGAGGGATGTCTTCTCTCGAGTGATGTCACAGGGAATCCCCATTCATAACCCCTCCCGGGTCTAAGTTGGCTTGGCTTCATCTGCGGGGCCCCCGCTACACAAAGGATAATACTGCGCGATAAGTCGCAGACAAAGAAATCTCGTAGAGTAATTTTAAAATACACAATTTATCTATCTCAATGGTATGAATATTAATTAGTTTCGGTATGACCTCTATTAATGATATGAATATTAATCATTTTCAGCGCTCTTTCCCTTTAATAGCATTGCGTGCGTAATTACGGAGATCGATATCAACCAAAGGTCCTTGGATCATGCCCCCGTCGGGGTCAGTATGTATGTATGCATGTATGTAATCTTTTCTCGGAAATTCCCCAGAACAAATCGATCTCCTTTTCTTTGGATTTTCTCCAGTTCTTGTATCAAGTAATCCTGGCGAGAGTCCCATACACTGGAACCATAGTCTAATTGGGGTCTTACCAGAGATTTATATGCCCTCTCCTTTACAGCCTTACTACAACTCCTAAACACCCTCATAAACATGTGCAGAGATCTGTACGCTTTATTTACAATCATAGTTATGTGATTACCCCAATGAAGATCTTTCCTTATATTAACACCTAGGTACTTATAATGATCCCCAAAAGGGGCTCTCACTCCCATCAACGCAGTAAGTAAAACTGAGAGGACTTTTCCTATTTGTAAAACTCACAACCTGACTTTTAACCCCGTTGATCACCATACCATTGTCTATCTCACGACATTATAGAGGTCATTTTGCTGTTCCTCACAATCTTGTAACTTATTTATTTCTATGTACAGAATAACATAATCTGCAAAAAGCCTTATCTCCGAATTCACTTATTTACACATATCACTGATATATATGAGAAAATATAAAATATAAATGTCCAATAATACTGCCTCCTAATTATTACAGGGACAGATAAAGCTTCGCCTATTCTAATTCTCCGAGTTCTATTTTCTAGAAACATAGACAGCCATTCACCCTTTTGTCAAGTCCAATTGCACTCATTTTTGCAAGTAGTCTCCCATGATCTATCCTATCAAATGCCTTAGATTGGTCAGTCGCAATACAGTACATTTGACCTCCTGAATCCAGGATATCTGCTATATCTTGCTCGAATCCTACACGAGTTGAGCTTCAGTGGAACAACCTTTCCTAAACCCAAATTGCCTTCTATCAAACCAGTTATTAATTTCGCAAACATGTCTAATATAACCAGAAAGAATACTTTCCCAAAGCTTACATGCAATGCATGTCAAACTGACTGGCCTGTAATTTTCAGCTTCATGTGTATCAGCCCTTCCTTTATACACACGGGCTACTATAGCAATTCTCCATTCATTTGGTATAGCTCCTTCATGCAAGCAAGTACTTCAGATATGGTACTATTTCCCAACCCATTGTCTTTAGTATATACCTTGAAACCTTGTCAATTCCAGCTGCTTTCTTAGTTTTCAACTTTTGTATCTTACTCTAAATGTCATTGTTGTCATTGTTGGGGCAGAGTTTGCAAACGGCGTCCAATGACATCCCACACGTGTTCGATTGGTGAGAGATCCGGAGAGTACGCTGGCCACGGAAGCATCTGTACACCTCGTAGAGCCTGTTGGGAGATGCGAGCAGTGTGTAGGCGGGCATTATCCTGCTGAAACAGAGCATTGGGCAGCCCCTGAAGGTACGGGAGTGCCACCGGCCGCAGCACATGCTGCACGTAGCGGTGGGCATTTAACGTGCCTTGAATACGCACTAGAGGTGACGTGGAATCATACGCAATAGCGCCCCAAACCATGATGCCGCGTTGTCTAGCGGTAGGGCGCTCCACAGTTACTGCCGGATTTGACCTTTCTCCACGCCGACGCCACACTCGTCTGCGGTGACTATCACTGACAGAACAGAAGCGTGACTCATCGGAGAACACGACGTTCCGCCGTTCCCTCATCCAAGTCGCTCTAGCCCGGCACCATGCCAGGCGTGCACGTCTATGCTGTGGAGTCAATGGTAGTCTTCTGAGCGGACGCCGGGTGTGCAGGCCTCCTTCAACCAATCGACGGGAAATTGTTCTGGTCGATATTGGAACAGCCAGGGTGTCTTGTACATGCTGAAGAATGGCGGTTGACGTGGCGTGCGGGGCTGCCACCGCTTGGCGGCGGATGCGCCGATCCTCGCGTGCTGACGTCACTCGGGCTGCGCCTGGACCCCTCGCACGTGCCACATGTCCCTGCGCCAACCATCTTCGCCACAGGCGCTGCACCGTGGACACATCCCTATGGGTATCGGCTGCGATTTGACGAAGCGACCAACCTGCCCTTCTCAGCCCGATCGCCATACCCCTCGTAAAGTCGTCTGTCCGCTGGAAATGGCTCCGTTGACGGCGGCCTGGCATTCTTAGCTATACACGTGTCCTGTGGCACACGACAACACGTTCTACAATGACTGTCGGCTGAGAAATCACGGTACGAAGTGGGCCATTCGCCAACGCCGTGTCCCATTTATCGTTCGCTACGTGCGCAGCACAGCGGCGCATTTCACATCATGAGCATACCTCAGTGACGTCAGTCTACCCTGCAATTGGCATAAAGTTCTGACCACTCCTTCTTGGTGTTGCATTTGCTCTGTCAGTCAGTGCATGCGTCCAAATATGCCGAACATGCAGTTACTCAGTCATGTACGGCAAAAGGTATTAAAACAGTCTCAGCACTTGATTAGTGTGAAGATGGAAAGCCACGGGAAACCATATTTGTCTCGCAAATGTGTGTGGATTTGGCACAATTCTACGGCTAGATGCCCGTCTTGATGACGACCTTATATGATGGGATTTATTTACTGTTGCGTGTTTCTGTCGTGTGTGTATGAAGAGGTGCGTGTTGAAACGGTTAAAATATCTTACTCGGTCTGGAATCGAATCTTGGACGCTCTGACCGAACATCTCGACCTTGATCCTTCAGCAAAGGAGCCGATTATTCTCCCTGAACACGTAAAAATAATTTTTCAAAGATACATGGCATAATTATCAGGATTTGATTCCTCACAGATAGAGAAGGGGAAAGTATAGGTATATAAACATGAGTGCGGATATACGTACTTTTCGAGACATCAGATACCGGTGTGGGTTAGAACCTCAGGTGTTTTCGGTGAGTTTGTATGTAGGCCTACTGTTGTACACTGGTCTATATGTGAGGAATCCAACCCTGAAATTATGCCATTTATTTTGAAACGCAGTGTATAAGAATATTTCTATATTAACTGAACTCTCTAAAACGCCAGTCCTTGAATGGAGAAGGAATATTCATAGTATTTTTGCAAGTTACAGATTTATGGTATCAAACACCGAATAAAGAATATACAAAGTGCCAACCCCAAGGAAGTTTGAAAATGGCAGGAACAGTAAGTGCAGTATATCCATACTTTTTTTTGCTATGGGCTTTACGTCGCACCGACATACATAGGTCTTATGGCGACGATGGGATAGGAATAGGAAAGGCCTAGGAGTTGGAAGGAAGCGGCCGTGGCCTTAATTAAGGCACAGCACCAGCATTTGCCTGTTGTGAAAATGGGAAACCACGGAAAACCATCTTCAGGGCTGCCGATAGTGGGATTCGAACCTACTATCTCCCGGATGCAAGCTCACAGCCGCGCGCCTCTACGCGCACGGCCAATTCGCCCGGTATATCCATATTTAGTAAGAATAGAACGTGAATAAAGAACTCTATATAGCCTACAGTTAAAACCGTTTATCGTGACATCGCTTTTAATGAAGTATTTGATATAGCAGCAAAATCTAACGGCCCCGTCTAAATCCCACATTAGTGATGGGATAATCGAATACAAAATAATCGCGTATTCGATTATTCGATGATATTTCCCATTCGATTATTCAATAGTGAATTTTGCCATTCGATTATTTTTTCGATTATTCATTCGAAACTCCATTCGAATCATTGAAGCAATTGAATAGTGAATACTTTCGAAAAAATCAAATGAAAATTGATGTTATTAGGACAGTTAATTCGTTCATTTTATTTCAACATTTGAGGATACGTTTGAAAAAAGGCGTATCTATTTTTCATAAGAATTCATCTATTCGCTTATTTCATCCGAATATTCTATGCGATACAACCGAATGATATTTGAAACACATTCGAATATTTTATTCGGTTATCTAAATAATTGGATGGAATTTATTCGAATATTAATAATATTCGATTATGCCATCACTACAACTGAATGATATTTTAAACTCATTAGATTATTCTATTCGATTATTTATTCGATTATTTAAATAATCGGATGGAGGTTATTGGATTATTGAAAGTATTCGATTATCCCATCACTATACCACATAAGCACGGTATTTTAAAAATCGCTTAGTACGTCGTCGCTAATTACGACATATCTTATACAATGGCGTAATTTTTTAATCACTTTTTGAAGAAATGTATCGACTATAACGTCCAAAATTGATTTTTGTTCTTTGCGTTTTGGGGGATTACTGACAACAATATGAAGCTTATTTTCAAACTCTTGGTACAGTAGAGTGTATATTTCAAATCAAATCAGTCTGCCAGTTAAATAGAACGACCGCTGTGAAGATGTCGTAAAAGAAAGAGAAAGTCACAAATGGCGACTGCAAAATGGGAAAAGAACGTCAGCGTCTTGAAGGAGATGTGTGTATCACACTCAACGATTTCTACAGTTTGAAGACCGTGCGCGACATTAATGATCAATTTACATTTCGGTACTTCTTTCCCCACTTATTATTTTCTATTTTGCTGACGTATTATTGCTGTACATACTATGTAAACATTAACAAACATTTCTTCTCAATCTCATTCCACAAATACTGTATTTATTTCAAATCAAACCAAACCACACCCCATGGCGCAAAAGCCAAGAAGGGCCATGGCATACCAAGCGACCGCTGCTCAGCTCGAAGGGTTGAAGATTACGGGATGTCGTGTGGTCGGCACGATGAATCCTCCCGGTCGTCATTCTGGGCTTTCTAGACCGAGGCCACTATCTCACCTTCAGATAGCTCCTCAGTTATAATCACGTAGGCTGAGTGGACTTCAATCCAGCCCTCAGATGCAGGTAAAAATCCCTGACCTGGCCGGGAATCAAACACGGGATCGCCGGGTAAGGGGCATGCACGCTACTCGTATCCGCGGAGTCGACACCGTTTTTGAAGTTTTAACTTTATCCTGTTAAGGCGAAACTCCGGAGATAAAAATCGATATTCTGGTCATTTTGGTGAAATCTTTTTGACTCAAATTGAAAGGATTGAGTTTCTTTTTTCTTGTCACGAAGTTATTCTGCTGAATTCAAACAGTTTACCACTGTGAAAATGCTCTGTTTGCCAATTGTAATTTAACATTTAAATCCCATTTTCTCCCATAATATTCTGCCAAATGTAACAAAATTTGTATGGTATATATATCACAGCTCTGTCAAACGCCGACCTCAAAATTGGGTCTCCCATTTCATCAGCATCAACAGCCGCTTCTTGTTCCAGAACCAAATTTTCTACGTCTTTACCTTGATACAACTGTTGGATAGGTTCCTGCCATTTTTCTGCTTTGTCTTCCTTCCCTAGAAGTGGCTTTCCATCTGAGTTCTAAATATTCATACACCTCGATTTCCTTCCTCCAAAGGTTCCCTGATTCTCCTCAGCCATTCTTCCTTAGCTACCTTGCACATTCTATCCACTTCATTTTTTAATCGCCTGTATTTTTTTCTTCCCTCTTCATTTATAGCATTCTTGCATTTTCGTCGTTCATCAATGAGGTCTAGTATCTCCTGAGTTATCGACTGATTCTTAGTTGAGCTTTTCTTCCTTCCTAACATATCTTCAGCAGCCCTACTGATTTAATTTTTCATGACTATCCACCCTTCCTCTATTGTGTTTCCTTCAGCCTTTTCATTTAGTCCTTGTGCAACATGTTCCTTGAAACAATCCCTCACACTGTTTTCTTTCAACTTGTCTAGATCCCATCTTTTTGCATTCTATCCTTTCTTCAATTTCTTCAACTTCAGATGCCATTTCATGACCAACACGTTGTGGTCAGAGATTACGTCTGTTCCTGGGAAAGTTTTGCAATCCAACACCTGGTTTCTGAATTTCGGCCTAATCATAATGAAGTCTATTTGATACCTCCCAATGTCTCCAGGTCTCGTCCACGTACACAACCGCCGTTTGTGGTGTTTGAACCAAGTATTGGCAAGGACTAAATTATGATCAGTGCAGAATTCAACCAGCCGACATCCTCTTTCGTTCCTTTGTCCCAATCCGAATTCTCCTACTCTATTACCTTCTCCTACTTGCTCTACCACTGCATTCCAGTCTCCCATCACAATTAGATTCTTGTCATCTTTTACATATCGTATTAATTCATCTATCTCTTCATATATTCCTTCGATTTCCTTATCATCCGCTGAACTAGTAGCCCTATAGACCTGCACTATTATGTTGGGCATTGGTTTGGTGTCTATCTTGACGACAATAATGCTGGTCGTAGTAGCTTACCCGCTGCCCTATTTTCTTATTTATTATTAAACCAACTCCTGCATTTCCCCCGTTTGATTTTGTGTTGATAATTCGGTAGTCGCCTGACTAAAAATCCTGATTTTCCTGCCAACGTACTTCACTTATACCAACTACATCTAACTTTAGTCTATCCATCTCCCTTTTCAGATTCTCTGACCTACCACAACGATTCAAACTTCTAACATTCCACGCTCCGACTCACAGAATGTTAGTATCCATCTTCCTGATGAACGCCCCCTCTCGTGTAGTCCCCACCTGGAGATCCGAATGGGGGACTAGTTTACCTCCGGAATATTTTACCCGGGAGGAAGCCATCATCATTACATCATTCATACAGAGAGAGCTGCAGTATCAACACAGCTAATCAATGTTTATTATTACAAGGCCATATCAGTCAATCATCTAGACTGCCGCCCTTGCAACTTCCGAAAGGCTGCTACCCCCTTGTGAGCTGTGAGCGACCTAAATAGGAAAAAGGCACCTGGAATTGATGACTTTCCCTCTGAATTACTGACTCTTAGGAGACACCAGCATGGCAAGGTTATACCATTTAGTGTGTAAGACAGGAGAAGTTCCATCCGATTTTCAGCAGAATGTGGTTATACCTATTCCCAAGAAGGCCGGTGCTGACAGGTGTGAAAACTACCTCACCATTAGTTTAGTATCTCATGCCTATACAATTTTAACACGTATTATTTACAGAAGAATGGAAAGTCAATTTGAAGGTGAGTTGGGAGATCAATTTGGCTTCAGAAGAAATGTAGGAACACATGAAGCATCCCTTACATTACATCTGATCTTAAGAGGATCGAATCAAGAAGAACAAGCCCACGTACATGGCATTCTTAGATCTAGAAAAGGCATTCGATAATGTTGATTGGACCAAGCTATTTAAGATTCTGAAGGTGATTGGGATAAGATATCGAGAACGGAGATTTATCTACAATCTGTATGAAAATTAGTCTGCAGTGATAAGAATCTAGGGCTTTAAAAAGAAGCAGCAATACAGAAAGGAGTTAGGCAAGGCTGCAGAGTGTCCCCCCTCCTTTTCAATGTTTACATAGAACAGGTGGTAAAGGAAATCAAAGAGGAATTTGGAAAGGGAATCACAATCCAAGTAGAGGAAATCAAAACATTGAGATTTGCCGATGATATTGTTATTTTATCTGAGACTGCAGAAGATCTCGAGAAGCTGCTGAATGGTATGGACGAAGTCTTGGGTAAGGAGTACAAGATGAAAATAAATAAGTCCAAAACAAAAGTAATGGTGTCCAGTCGAACGAAGGCAGGTGATGCAGGAAATATTAGATTAGGAACTGAAGTCTTAAAGGAAGTAGATGAATATTGTTACTTGGATAGTAAAATAACTAACGATAACAGAAATAAGGAGGACATAAAATGCAGAGTAGCACTAGCAAGGAAGAGCTTTCTTAAGAATAGAAATTTGCTCACTTCAAACATTGATATAGGAATTAGAAAGATGTTTTGAAGACTTTTGTGTGCAGCGTGGCATTTTATGGAAGTGAAACATGAACGATAACTAGCTCAGAAAGAAAGAGAATAGATGAAGAAGAATGCTGAAGGTGAGGTGGATAGATCGAATCACGAATGAAGAGATACTGAAACGAATTAGTGAGAGGAGATCGATTTGGCTAAATTTGACGAGAAGAAGAGATAGAATGATAGGACACATCTTAAGACACCCAGGACTTGTTCAGTTGGTTTTTGAATGAAGTGTAGATGGTAAGAACGGTAGGGTAGACCAAGGTATGAATATGACAAGCAGATTTGAGCAGATGTATGATGCAATAGTTACGTAGAAATGAAAAGTTTAGCAAAGGATAGGGTGGCAAGGAGAGCTGCATCAAATCAGTCTATGGACTGATGATTCCAACAACAATAACATATGTATCACAGATATATTAAGAAACCTGCGTATGGAATTTTTATTGCATACATTTTTCAAGTAAGTTAGTAGGGATTTTAAAGTCCAAAATTTTAGTACGTAAAAATTACACAAACTTTAGTACGATATATCTCCTTATATAAATTATGTACATAAAAATCGATACGTAGTGCTTTTAAAAGAATTATTATCTACCTCATTACGAATTTACATTAACGTGTTAATTAAATTTCGTGAAAAATGGAATAAAAATGTAAACAAAATATTTTGGAAAAACTTTTAATTGTATATGAAAGAAATGTCCGTGATCTCTCTACTTTTATGTAGGTGACATTCCCACAACGTTTCGTGAAAATCCATGTATTAGGTAAAAATAGCTTTTTATCTCCGGAGTTTTGCCATAATTAACCATGTAAATGTGCAGCCTAAACTTAGACATGCGATTTTTAGCAACAAAACCCGGTTTAAACGACTATCTCCTACAAGGACCGTTAACGGTCCCTTCAGAGTCGTTATAACCGGTTTTGACTGTAGTTTTTTTTAAATCCTGCCAATTACGGGACACGGGATTGGACTTAACAATATTCTGTTATAGGTGATGGCTGTAGTACTTACAACGTGAATATGACTTACTACTACTACTACTACTACTACTACTACTACTACTACTACTACTACTACTACTACTACTACTACTACTACTACTACTACTACTGAATGTTTCCTAGTGGGTATCAGTGTGTAAAGGGCATGGCAGTTTATACAAGACTTGGCGAGCTCACCGTATTTCAACGGTATGGATTTTTATCTTAAAGTCGAATTATTAAACAGTCAGAGAGGAAAGGTTACGTCACGAAGTCGAACCAGAAACACGCAACCATTCACGAGCAGTCTAATGTGAAACATTAGGCATGTTTCGTTTTAATTTCTTCAACAATTTAGACTGCGATCTCTGAGGTAAATACTGACTGAGAGCTTTCACCTGGCTTCCTTTGCACTCCGTGTGACGTTTTAACGATAAACATCTCCAGGCACGTCTACTTCCATATCAAAGATATTCAGTGACAGTGTACAGTTTATGAATGATATTTGAGATCGGCGGTGTTGGCGGTAGAAGTGAGCTGCTAAACATCAAAAGCACTGAAGAGGCGTGAGCTCTACAGATACAGTATACACAAGATGACCAGGCTGAGGACGGAGAGATTTCTCCCTGACTTAGGAGGAGTTTACTTTAAAACCTACATTATCGTATAAAAGGCTGCGCGGTTATTATTAGTCTGTTATTATTTGAGATTCTGAAGGTGATCGGAATCAAATACCGAGAACGAAGAATTATCTACAATCTCTGTAAAAATCAGTGTGCAGTAATAAGAATCGTGGGCTTTGAAAACCAAGCAGCAATCCAGAAAAGGGTGAGGCAAGGTTGCAGTTTGTGTCCCCACCCCACTACTTTTCAACGTTTATATTGAACAAGCAATAAAGAAAATCAAAGAGGAATTTGGGAGGAGATTCACAATCCAAGGAGAGGAAATTAAAACCCTGAGTTTTGCTGATTATATTGTTATTTTATCTGAGACTGCAGAAGATCTGGAGAAATTGCTGAATGGTATGGACAGATTCTTGGGTGAGGAGTACAAGATGAAAATAAATAAGTCCAAAACAAAAGTAATGGAGTGCAGTCGAACAAAGTTAGGTGATACAGGAAATATTAAGTTAGGAAATTAAGTCTTAAATGAAGTAGACGAATATTGTTTCTTGGGTAGTAAAATAACTAACGATGGCAGAAGTAAGGAGGACATAAAATGCAGACTAGCACTAGCAAAAGAAGGCCTTCCTTAAGAAAAGAAATTTGCTCACTTCGAATATTGGTAGAATTAGAAAGACGTTTTTGAAGACTTCGTCTAGAGCGTGACAGTGTATGGAAGTGAAGCATGGATGATAACTATCTCAGAAAGAAATAGAATAGAGGCTTTCGAAATGTGGTGTTACAGAAGAATGTTGAAGGTGAGATGGATAGATCGAATCACGAATGAAGAGTTACTGAATCGAATTGGTGAGAGGAAATCGATCTATGGGCCGATGACTCAAAGAACAACAATATTATTATTGTTGTATCATTGTTGTTATTATTATTATCAAGGCATTCTATGGTAGAATGGAGAGAATTGAGGATATCATTATGATATGTTCCAAACTTGAATTGTATAAAGATTTGAACAAAATTTAAACAAAAATATTTATACATTTTGAAATATTTTTTGTGTGATTTGATAGAACCTGATGATATTCTTCCATTCTAATTAAGTTGTTTCTTTTCATGCGTAATTCTGTTACTACGCTATGTTTTTTCAAGAAGTTTATAAATGTATTTATTCAAAATAAGTTTTGGCAGACTGAATAATTGAGAGTTATAAATGTTGTTAATATTGTTAAGGACATTTAGGAAACGGACTGGAAATGTTATTGGGTGGTAAGTGTGGGGAATGTGGAGAAGGCTTTGAAGCTGGTGAAGCTGGAAGGAACACGGAGAGAGAATAGTGATACATGACATTTCGAGCTGAAACATCCACATAAGATCTTGTTGAGAAAGTTCAGGTCAGCTGCCTGCCCCAATGCACATCGGTGACATATTTGTAACTAGGGTTCGGATCTTGAAGACCTATAAATTCCCTTAAAATGACCTAAAAGTACTTTAAAATATCGAAAAAGGACCTGGATCTGGCTAAAAGGACCTAAAAATGCTATCCAAATTTATTCAGAGTTTTAGTTTTAATTACATATTTAATGATGGAATATAATGCTTAAAAATGTCAAATTCTGGTGGTAATGAAATGGCATATGGCTTTTAGTGCCGGGAGTGTCCGAGGACTGCGGCTCGCCAGGTGGAGGTCTTTTGATTTGACCCCCGTAGGATGAAATGATGATGAAGACGACACATACACCCAGCCTCTGTGCAAGCGGAATTAACCAATGGTGATTAAAATTCCCGACCCTGCCGGGAATCGAGCCTGGGGCCCCTGTGACCAAAGGCCAGCACGATAACTTAGTCTTGGAACCGGACATTCTGGTGCAACATACAGTGCAAAAATATATGAGTGAAATACTTCTCCTTTCAGGCATTGTATATTTTTAGATTAACATAATTTAAAAAAGGAATTCCGTATTTGTTAAAAAAGAATTCAGAGTGAAATATATCTTCTACCCAGAATGAATTCAGCGAACCTGCAATGGAATGAATTTAGTATAGCTGGAATCATATTTGGCTTAACTGGAATTCGGAAACCTTACATCAGTTGGCTTTGCAGTATATCACAATAGACATCTCCGGGTTCTTAAGTTCAAAGGATCTCGTTTTTCAGACAGTACGTTGCAAAATAACGAGGAACTTCTCTCCACATCAACAGATGTTAAAGGTTCATACTTCAAGCAAGTGAGATCTTCCTCTTCAAAAACACTCACGTCAACATATTCTCCTTTCACTATTTCATTGATCTTGCTCATAATTTTACCCGTTTTTCGTTTTCAAGCACTAATTTAATTTTTCATTTCATTTCTCTTTAATTGTATTTTCTCTCATTTCAGATATGGTTCAGATATATGTATTTGCTAGAGAAAAGATGTTTAAAGAGGTTATGGATGAACTAATGATGATTCGAATTCAGAATGAGCAGTAGAAATGTAGTAGAAAAGAGGTGAATTTGCAACAAAAAAAGCAGTTAAGCACCAAACAAGGCTAAAAAAGGACCACTAAGCAAATAAACGCCGAAAAAGGAAAAAATGCATTTTCTGGCCTACGATATCCCAGAATGAACATATGTTGGGTCTTGTCTTCGGACACTCCAGAAAGAAATGAATTTTCTCGACTTACGAGCCCTATTTATAACCCTTGCGTAGATTGATTTCTAAATCTTGGCTTTCTGTGTCTCCAAGGAAGAACTCTACTCTGTCTAACCGCTTTATGTTGGCGGACTTTACGGGCTACGTTGTCCAAATCGGGGATTAGTAGTTTAAGAGAGGTCGAATACTCGTATGGAAGAAGTCGAAGAGCAATAGGATAAGAAATACAGTATCCGTGAAACGGTAGAGAATACTTAATTCTTTCTACGCTATCCATTTTACTTATTGCCCAAATACTTTTAATAATGTTAGAATCAGCTGTAGCCATCATTCAATCGTATGTATTTGCTACATTAGCCACCCTTTATTCTAGAGAAGTAAACTATGGTAACACATTCAAACCACCCCTATCACTTAGTCAACCCCAGACCTTGACCCCTAACCGGTGCTATTGGAGCTATAACAACTACTATAGGAATAATTAAATGATTCCATCAATACGACAATTCCCTCTTATTTCTAGGTTTAACTTTAATTACCTTAACTATAATTCAATGATGACGTGATATTACACGAGAAGGAACATATCAGGGCCTTCACACCTTACCAGTAAGTAAGGGATTACGATGAGGTATAATCTTATTTATTATCTCTGAAGTGTTCTTCTTTATCTCCTTCTTTTGAGCTTTCTTTCACAGAAGTCTCTCCCCTAGTATTGAACTAGGAAGACTTTGACCCCCTTTAGGAATTCAACCTTTTAATCCTCTCCAAATTCCTCTGCTTAATACCACTATTCTCCTTGCTTCAGGAGTAACTGTCACATGAGCACATCATAGTTTAATAGAAGGAAATTATAGTCAAGCTACACAAAGATTATTTTTCACAATTTTATTGGGTATTTACTTTACCATTCTCCAAGCCTACGAATATATTGAGGCTCCCTTTACCATTAGTGTATGTTTGAATGCGACTTTTGATTTGTAATTTGGTATCCAATATAACGCGTAACTCTCTGTTGCGTAAATGCGGTTCAACGTTTTGACTGAACAGTGCGGGAGTATCGGCAGTTACTGGGGCTAGAAAATAGACGACTGAGCACACTTGTGTTTGCGGCAAAACAACAAACCGGAGCGGATAGTGTCTGGTCTTCACTTGTAATCATTCTCGTTACCTCCATCCTTCATGGGATGACATGCCTTGATTACAGTCTCAATTTACATACAGATAGTGATTATTTTCGGCATGTGGTTTGTATTCTGGCACAGTGTTAATAAGGCGGAGTTACGTCTCATCAATTATGCATGCAGTGTTCATTGTTTTCTGTTCTTGCTTCTGTCGCACTTTGAGAAATGCTACGTTTTGGCAAGACCCATTGATCATAGCATGGTATTCTTTCTTCAGTCCTACATGTGCTGCTATCAGCAACATCACACTCGTGTGCCTTCCTCAGAGGTTAACCTTTTCAGACTTTCAAGTCAGGGCGTGATTCCTGATAAGAAATAAATCTCGGAGAATTATAAAGGTATTTGTGAGTTTACACCTTGTCTGATCATCACGTAATGTCTGCTGTAAATCAGGGAAACATCAGTATTGTACTGAACGTTTGGTCAGTGAACTGGTGAGCAGCCTAAGTGCCCGCCACTTGGCACGTTAAACATGCGCTGTGTACGTGACGTCACAGCTAAACACTGGGTAATCGGGCGCGAGATCTTGCCAAGTGTTGAGCCCTAGCAAGCGGCGACTTTTGAGGAGAGGAATCTGCAAGCAATTGATGCTTGTGGTGTTGTCATTCATTGACATCCGTGAGAGGAGTTATGAATGGCGTCTCCGCTGCGCTTTGCATCGCAAATGTCGCTCGAGGTGGGGCACCCTTTGGGGACTAGCCTCTTCCAGCACATCGTCTGGCTGCTTCTCTCCGTTAACGTAGCGGGATCGAATACCGGCTAATACGCGCTTTCAGCACTTCAATGCCTCTTAAAGTCTATAGTACTTGAACGAAAAACAAACACATATGCTATTTTTTCATCTTCATCTTCTTGTGGTCTGCCTCTTAATTTCGATCCTATCATAGACCTAAAGTTTTTGAATCTCAGAATTCAAATGCTGTTTAATATCCTTTCAAGTACTGTCGCTGTCAAGCCGGATTTTATCCACTGAAAAGGAGGGCTTCTCTAAAGTCCTATTAAATCTATTGATACAGGTCTCTCATATTTATTTATTTTTATTTATTTATTTATTATATTTATTTAATTTATTTATTTATTTACTTATTTACTTTATGCCTTTGTATGTGGCGAAGTTACGGCTCACGGCCCTGTCTTACACTAAATCACAACTTACAGTACAGAGTTACGTAACTTTAAAGTTGATAAGACTGTACACAGTATCGAGAAACTACCTAACTTAATGGTATAAAATAGCACTATAATAACTATTTTTAATGATTAATATTATCGACAGTATCTGCACTACATAACAACAGCTCTCATTCATACAAACTGTTTACGTATTTAAGAGGAAATCTCGACAAGACCGCTTAAATGAAGCTATTGAAGTGCTATTACGTATATTGGCAGGGAGGGTGTTCCATAGCCTTGCCCCAGACACCTGTAAGGAGCGGCTGTATACGTATGAGTGATTAAAGGGTATCATAAGAATAGAAGTCGATGTGGTCCGTGGATAGGGGAGAGAAAGTTAAAATTTGAGGATAGGTATTCGTGTGTGAATTCGCTCAGAAGTCGACGTATTAGCTTCGCAGTGTGTAGGTTTCTTACTTTATCAATTTTCAGCAAGGGTAGCTTCTCGTAATAAGGGGAGATATGTGTCCTAATGTTCAAAGAATATATCAGTAATATGCATAAGTTCATTGCCTTCTGAAGCTTTATTGTTTGTTCTACATTTGTATGGGTTAGCACTGTACAATATCACAGTAATAAATTATTGGAGAATTGAGTGTTGGAATAAGCGTTATAGTCATACTATTTGGAAGAATGGATTGTTTATATTTTTGGGAATGAAGAGATACTCCTAAAGGATAACTGGATGTTGGGTTGCTGATTCTAAAATTATGTTTGTGTTTTAATAAGAAGTCGCTTAATAACTCTCTCAGTTGGGATTTTGATAGGATCAAACCGAAATGTGCGTAGGTAGTTAAAATATAGCAGGTGACGTGTCAGCAGAATGCCAACCAGGTGACCGCTGTTCCAATCCCATGCAATGCAGCTGGAATTTTAAAAATGAAATATGAGGTTCCCGTGGTTTAGATTCGACGTGCAAGTGGAAGTCCGGTCGCTGTGATCACTATATCAATCGCACTGTTGATCAAGATACCTTCTGCCCAAAAAATGTATCTTCGAAAGATAATCTTCAGTTCAGCGGTATTTGAAGGTGCTCAGATACGTCAGCTTCGTATCGATAGATTTGTCAGTATGTAAATGAACGCTGCGGGGCGAAATTCCGGCACCTCGGCGTCTCTGGAAACCATAAAAGTAGTTATCGGGACAAAAGCAATAACATTATTATTAAGCATTTAGGTATCAAGAAAGCTAATCTAGAGGCCGGATTTGCAGTATGGAAAGTAAGTGATAAATGTAGTACGAATTGCCAACACTATCTACCCTCTGTTTCCGGTCATTCGACCGGGTCAGGAATGGAATGAATGATGTCCTCATCTAGCGTCGATGCCGGCTGCCGGAGAAAGGTTTTTGGAATGAAAGATGACAAGGAAAAATGGAGTACCCGGAGAAAAACCTGTCCCGCCTCCGCTTTGTCCAGCACAGACCTCACATGGAGTGACCGGGATTTGAACCACGGAACCATCGATGAGAGATCTAAGTCACGGAGGCCCTCTGAGATGATATATATATTAATTGTACCGAAGTACCTATATGACTTACAATTTCCTTGCCCCACCCACGCTGGGTAGAGCGTTTCTTAATTAATTGCCTTCACTTGCAGGATACCTGTAATTGCGGATGTTCACAATGGATTGATGGGAAGTGGCACTGATCAATTAGTGGAACAGATGTGAGAACATCGCAGAACTATCTCGTTCAGGGAAATATCCTTGCGTTGTAATCGGACGTACCTCCAGAGATGTGTGTACTTTGTTCAGTAGTTTGATACTTCGCCGCGGGCATCCTGCGTGGATTCTCAGTACTTACTGTGTGATAACAATCCACAAACAGGACTTGGTTTAAAATCCCCAAAAATACTTCCCATTTGAATCGCGATTTGGTGAAACCAAGTAAGTAAATTTTGTGCACATTTTGGGAGAGAGAAAGATTGTACATTCGTATTACAATGATAATAATAAAAATAATAGCAGCGTGTGGTCTCCAGGAAGGACTGGTGTATGTCTTTCGAGTAGACGCTTATAGGCGACCTGCGTGTGTGTGGGGATGAGACCATAGCTCTGATGAATTATAATTCTTAAAACGGCAAATACACCCAGACCCAGAGCCATCGGAATTAACCAATTTAGATTAAAATCGCCGACCCGGCCGAGAATCGAATTCGGGACCCCTTGGAGCAAAGACCAATACGCTAAGCATTTAGCCATGCAGTCGTACATTCGTATTCCACTTAAACCTGTCCACAATTGAACGTAAATATCGTATTAAGGGAAATATCCCATGGTCCCATCCATAACTACTTATACTCATCGGAACCTGTACAACCCGGAATCTTCCTCACCTTATAAAGCGGAAAATATTGTCGAAATTAACATCGGTTTTTTTTCTTCTAAGTGTTTGCTTTACGTCGTACCGACACAGATAGGTCTTATGGCGACGATGGGAGAGGAAAGGCCTAGGAGTTGGAAGGAAGCGACCGTGACCTTAATTATGGTACAGTCCCAGCATTTGCCTGATGTGAAAATGGAAAACCATCTTCAGGGCTGCCGACAGTGGAATTCGAACCCACTATCTCCCGGATGCAAGCTCACACCCGCGCGCCCCTGACCGCACGACCAACTCGCCCGGTAGAGGTAGGTCTTATAGTGATGTTGTGATGGGGAAGGTTTAGGAGCGGGAAGGAAGCGACCGTAGCCTTAATTAAGGCACAGCCCCGGCATCTGCCTCGTGTAAAATTGGGAAAACATCTTCAGGGTTGCCGGCCGGCAGTAGGATTTGAACCCACTATCTCCCGAATAGAAGCTGACAGGTAGGTGAAGCAAACCACGCAGCCACTTACTCGGTAGTAAACTTTTATTCATGACGATAGCTGTATCGTTTACAAGTTTTCCAGTTTTCGAAGCATTTAGAAAAGCAAGAATATTGTTAGGAAAACACGTGATTAGTGCTACAAGTTATGTCCAGAAATCATTTCTGGTATGTTTATAAAATCCAGTAAATGTTGCGAGTAATTTAAGTTTCTTGAGAACATGGAAAGCAGTGAATAGAAGACTTATTTTTGTCTCAAGCTTATGTAACGATCAGTAAAGAGTAGCGAGTCTTATAGCAGTCTCTTGTATTTCATAACGGAGCAGAGTAAGTAGAGAACGTCTTCAACTACAGTACCAAACCTCAGTAGGCCTACACAATAGACGGAACCATTGTACTCCGCTCTGTATTCCGTTTACCTGTTCTCAAAAGAAACCTGAACGCAACTGAATATATATGTGATGCCGTACGATTCCGTTTTGAATAGGTTTCACTGTAATGCTATTGAAGTGAATTTTTTGTTGAATTATAACTTGATTTCACTTACGTGAAAGCGGAAATAATTCAGTTACATTTTAGCACTACAATTTTAAACATTAGGCCTATTTAATATTTTTCAACTATTTGAAATTATAAGGAAACGTATTCTCATCTGGTTATTAGTATCATTTTGCATAAAACATATGAAGTGAAAGTTACTACCATATCGTAAGTTATAATAATTTTACAGTGACATCAGGTAATGTGAGTACTACATGTGTAAATATTCAGCCAATCACCTGGCCGAGGGAGTACCCCATTATAAAATGCTTGTTCTTCAGATGGCACATATTCAGTCACTTTTTGACGCCTTTCAAGGGTTTCTTGAAATAGGCACTCTGGTGTATGAGTAAGGCGTTACGATATTATCCATTAAAAACTTTGAATGATTGCTTCATTTACTTTACTATGGTAAAATATATATTTACTGTATAGTTTCAACTTTAAACCATCACTTGTTTAATGCCAAAATCGTACGAACGGCTATAGACGCGTGTTAACATTTCATGAAAAACAGAAAATCATAAAAACACAAAATTTTACTTACATGGTTTCATCAAGGGTTAGTGACGATTCAATTCTATGCCCTGGGAGCCTGCCCTCACGGTGAATTACTGAGAAACTCACGCTGCCATGCCAACGCTCTGCATCACGAGTCGTACAAGTCTCTGAAAGGCCGGGCTGAGTGGCTCAGACGGTTAAGGCGCTGGCCTTCTAACCCCAACTAGGCAGGTTCGATCCTGGCTCAGTCTGGTGGTATTTGAAGGTGCTCAAATACGACAGCCCCGTGTCGGTAGATTTAGTGACACGTAAAAGAACTCCTGTGGGACTAAATTCCAGCACCTCGGCGTCTCCGAAGAACTTAAAAATTAGTTAGTGGGATGTAAAGCAAATAACATTATTATTATTATTATTAGTCTATGAAGGTGGGCACGGTGTAGCAACAGAAGACAGTGATAATCGGTGGACTGACATCCTAGTAATCCGTGAGTGTATGACTTTTCCTGATTACAATTTTCGACGTCATTGCCTGTATGCTCCCCTCTATTTCCTCCTGAAACTTTCTGTGTGTGATGTTAATGGAGACTTGAAAAGTCCACAACGTGTTAGGACCTTAACACAAATTTTCTAATGTCGTAATGTCCGTAATTAAATGTAAGTTCAAAATTCGAAATTAACACATATATGCTCTTTCATTTGAAACTTCTCCAAAATGAATTTTGTATCTAAGAATTCCTCGAACAGAACATGTTCAGTTATACATAGAGTGCTATGTGTTTTTCAGGTGGTGTTCCCGTCAGAAAGAGTCCATTTGACACTAGTGCCGTAGTGCTCCACGCAATGAAATGTATAAAACATCACCCTCAAGAGGCGTAATGTTAAAACATCCATTTCTTTGTGTTTTTATTCAAGACCTATATCTTAACCCATCATCCAGATTTCATTGCTGCCCCTGACTGTGACAGTTGTATTATTTTAGCCGGGACGGGTAGACTGGACGGTAGAGCGCTGGCCTTCTGAGTTCGACTTGGCAGGTTCGATCCCTGCTCAGCCCGGTGGTATTTGAAGGTGTTCAGATACGTCAGCCTCGTATCGGTAGGTTTACTGGCATGTAAAAGAACTCTTGCGAGGCAGCGGCGTTTCCAGAAACTGCAAAAGTATTTAGTGGGACGTAAAAGACCATTATTATTCTTATGATTATTATTATTATTATTATTATTATTATTAGACTACTGTTGATGTGTGGTGTGCTGTGTGTTGGCAAACTGAAGACGCTTTTGTGCCAAAGTACGAATCAGTCTGGTAATGAGGAAAAATTATTGCTGTCATGGGAGTGCAAGGAATTATTTTAACACATAATCATTTATTCATAAACTGTAATGATAAAGTTGCTTAATTGAATTTACTGTAGGAGCGCACTAATCAGCTACACAATCTGGATACGAAAGGAAAGAAACCGCAACACTTCTTACACATGATAGTAGTGACTATTTGTCTGAATATTTGTCGTTCATCACTGAAAATACAACACCCGCCTTGTGCTTTCAATGTCAGTAGTATTCGAACTGACATTACTGTTTGTTAGTTTTAAAAAATGCATCGCAATTGGAAAATATCCTGGTGGCAATGGTCACTTACAGTAGTGTGATAATAAAGTAAAGTAAAAATATAATTATCCAACAACAACAACAACAACAAGAACACAAAGTGTACAACAAGCAATTGCATGGAAAGAAAATATTACAAGAAATACTACTAGTTTATGATTCTATATCCAGCATCATCATATACAAATTCACAGAAAACTGGCATATTTCCAGTACTTAACACTACGGCTTACAATACTATAGGTTGAGCTTACTACTAGCTTAACACTACAAGTGTTAATAAAGTAAAATTAAAACATAACTACCCAACAACAACAGGAGTACAATAAGCAATTCCATGGAAAGAAAATATTATAAGAAATACTACTAGTTTCAACATTCTAACTTCAGCACAAAATCACAAATTCAGTGTCCGCCATCACAGCTTTCACTTTTCACTTTACACTAGCACTAATGGTCTTCTTAAACGTTTTGATACCGGAAGGGAATTTATCAAAGACTGGTGCAGGTAATTAATTCCAATCCCTTATGATCCTGTTTACGAAAGAATACTTGGCCCTTTTTTGTTGTTATTCTTGCTTTAAAGGAAAGCCAGTGTGACGGATGAAGAACGCACCAAAGTGATTGAACATTAATTTCGGACCACATTGTCAATCCGTTACATTGTGTACGAGTCTACTTCTTGGTTTCTTGCGTCCGACGAGGTAATTAAATATTCCGTCGCCAATTTTGTCAGCGCATCTTTATCTGCTGGTGTATTTGCTCAACTTGAATTTGGTGTAAAAATTCGCATTAGAGCTTCATGATATTTAATGTGAAAGGTTTGAATGCGTAGACGTCATTTTAACATTTGTATTAGTGTTTTTCAGCTAAATGATGTACATAGAACACCTGATGTGGGCTGTTGCACATTCACCTTGTTTAAAACGTTTTTGATAACCAATGAGTAGCCGGTGTGTCTGTTCCCCTCATGTAATGCTGCTCATCTCTTCTTTATAAGTATAATCCAGTTAGGAATCAGTCCTGTCGTAAAAGCGAGTTTCATATTTGCTGTTGACATTCCCCTGACAATGCCGTTTGTGTGAGGGAGAATGAATATGTCCAGTACCTGTTTGTTACAGGTGGTGTTGAGCCTTGGGCATGTGTTGCCTTTGCGCTGAGCTAAGCTAAATAGATCGCGTGTTGACTCAGGCACACATGGAGCAGTAATTGGAATGCTTCGGTGACTGAGGTGCGGTTTCTGGACTACTCAACAGATATTGCTGCCGTCCTCTTGTACAGAAGCAACTCATAGCGGAGGATGAGACAAGTTGCTCTTTCTTCTCGCGTTAATTTAGTCGTTACATTTGCATTTGCAAGATAAAAGGTCTTAATGATTTGGTAACTCCACCCTTACAATACTGTACAACAATATTCCTTTCTATTTTATTTAATAAAGGACGTGTTTCGTCTCTTCCTTGTGAGACATCTTCAGCCTAAATATAATTCCAATAACAAACACACAATATTCTTGGTAACGCTAAAAACAATTATTTATCCTCAAAATTTTAAGAGTCAAAATGTGGACACAGTTAAAACTCAGTTCGTGTTGTTAAATTACTTTGTACCGGGCGAGTTGGCCGTGCAGTTAGGAGCGCGCAGCTGTGAGCTCGCAGCCGGGAGATAGTGGGTTCGAACCCCACTGTCGGCAGCCCTGAAGATGGTTTTCTGGGGTTTCCCATTTTCACACCAGGAAAATGCTGGGGTTGTACCTTAATTAAGGCCACGGCCGCTTCCTTCCCATTCCTAGTCCTTTCCTGTCCCATCGTCGTCATAAGACCTATATGTGTCGGTGCGACGTAAAGCAACTAGAAAAAAATATACTTTGTGTCTTAGGAACAAATTACTAGATGATAAAAGTTCCATTGAGTTTTGATTCTCAAAATAAATAAAAAATCTATGTGAAGATCAGTGTTCTAAAAGTGGAAGTACAATAATATCTTAATAAGGTTAATGCTGTCTCAAGTTGATGGATTCTTGAGTGCATATGTACCTGGTTGAATAGGGCTTGTTGCAATTTCCCAACATACTTGTTGTGTAGCCGGCAAATCGTGTGGTCCATGTATTGAGGTTTTGTGAAATATTCTTTTTTTTTTTTTTTTTTTTTTTTTGCTAGTTGCTTTACGTCGCACCGACTCAGATAGGTCTTATGGCGACGATGGGACAGGATAGGGCTAGGAGTGGGAAGGAATCGGCCGTGGCCTTAATTAAGGTACAGCCCCAGCATTTGCCTGGTGTGAAAATGGGAAACCACGGAAAACCATTTTCAGGGCTGTCGATAGTGGGGTTCGAACCTACTATCTCCCGAATACTGGACACTGGCCGCAATTAAGCGACTGCAGCTATCGAGCTCGGTGTGAAATATTCTAAAAAAAAAAGAACAAAGGGAAGAGGAAAGGTAAGAGACTTGTACAAATTCTAAGGTAAATTAAGATTTTACGACGTCTGAATACTTACCTCGCTGCCCCGTTAGTCTCTCTAATATTGTACAGTATGGTAAAGGTGGAGTTACCCAATCATTAAAACCTTCTGTCTTGTTGAGGTTGACAATGCGGATTAGTTATGAAATGTATTTCTTGTGATTTACAATTGCACTTTCTGAGAAATACTGCTGACCTTCCCATAAGTACCTAATTTTAACTTACATTATGTTTGAGAAATGGTGGCAACTTGGAAAAGGTGAGACCCTATATTCTCCAAGTGTTTCGTTAAGAAGGAAGCCATATTTTTTTTCCACTGTCGACTTAGTTAATGTAAATTTTAACCTTGTCAAGTCTGTTGAAAACGCTTATTATAACACATATAACTAGAGCTTGGAATTAGAACACCTATAAATTGCCTATAAAAAGACCTAAAACTGAAAAAAAAGTACGTAAAAATGCGATCCAAATTCATTAATAATTTTAATACTAATTACATATTAATCTTCTTCTACCGCTGTTCCCGCGTCTGTGGGGTCGTGGGTGCGAACTGTGTCATATATATATATATGGCCCTGTTTTACGACCGGATGCCCTTCCTGACGCCAACCAGATATGGAGGGACGTAACCACTATTGCGTGTTTCTGTGGTGGTTGGTAGTGTAGTGTGTTGTCTGAATATGAAGATGTTGGGAAAATACAAACACTCAGTCCCCGAGCCAGAAGAATTAATCGGACGAGATTAAAATCTCTTACCAAGACGTGAACCCAACCCGGGACCCTCTGAACCGAAGACCGGGCGAGTTGGCCGTGCGGTCAGGGACGCGCGGATGTGAGCTTGCATCCAGGAGATAGTGGGTTCGAATCCCACTGTCGGCAGCCCTGAAGATGGTTTTCCGTGGTTTGCCTTTTTTAACACCAGGCAAATGCTGGGAATGTACCTTAACTAAGGGCACGGCCGCTTTCTTCCAAATCCTAGGCCTTTCCTATCCCATTGTCGCCATAAAACCTACCTGTGTCGGTGCGACGTAAAGCCACTACCAAAAAAAATCCGAACCGAAGGCCTCTACGTTGACCACTGAGCCAATGAATCGGACGATTAATTACATATTTAATGAAGAAATGTAATGCTTTAAACTGCAACATTCTTGTGATATGCAACATACAGTGCAAAAATATAAGACTGAAATACTTCTTCTTTCAGGCATTGTATATTTTAGAATAATATAATTTAAAAAAAAAAAGGAATTCCCTGTTTGTTAAAAACGTACTTGCAGAGTTTAGAATTAAATATTTTTTTCCACCTGGAAAGAATCCTAGGGGCTACTTGGCCGAGGCGGTAAAGGCGTGCTCGGTTCGCCCGGAAGGACGTGGGTTCGAATCCCCGTCAGGAAGTCGTAAAATTTAAGGAACGAGATTTCCAGTTCCGGAGGTGGACATGGCCCTGAGGTTCACTCAGCCTACATCAAAAATGAGTACCAGGTTAATTCCTGGGGGCAAAGGCGGCCGGGTGTAGAGCTAACCACCCTGCCCCACTAAGTGCCGAGGTTACGGATAGTGGAAGCCTGTACCTTCCACTACTTCATGGCCTGTACGGAGATGACTTTGCTTTTTTGAACGAATTCAGCGACCCGCAATGGACATCCTGGAGAAAGAAATTGAAATTGGAATCTAGGGTTACAATAACTGGAATTCGGAAACTTTACCGCAGTTGTCTTTGCAGTATATCGCAATAATCATCTCCAGGTTCTTAGGTGAAATGGCGTATGATTTTTAGAGCCGGGAGTGTCCGACGACGTGTTCGGCTCGCCAGTTGCCGGTATTTTGATTTGACGTCCGTATGCGACCTGCGCGTCGTGATGAGAATGAAATGATGATGAAGACGACACATGCACCCAGCCCCCGTGCCAGAGAAATTAACCAATGATGGTCAACATTTCCGAACCTGCCAGGAGTCGAACCCGGATCCCCTGTGACCAAACGGCAGCACGCTAACCATTTAGCCATGGAGTCGGACGGTTCTTAAGGTGTAAAGGATAGTCAGTACATTGCGAAACATGGAGAAACTTCTCTTCAAAAACAGTCTACAAAATTGTCTCCTTTCTGTATTTCACTTATCTTGCACATAAGTTGATACTGGTTTCATCTTTTTATTTCATTTTCTCTCTTTTTAGATAGGGTTCAAATATTTGTATTTACCAGAGAAAATATGTTTATGAGGTTATGGATGAACTAATGATGATTCGAATTGAAAATGGGCTGTAAAAATGAAGTCGAAAGAGGGTCTAGTTGCAAAAAAAAAGGAAGAAAGCCGTTAAGACCTAAACAAAATGCTAAAAATACCAATAATCCAGAAAACGCCGATAAAGGAAAGAAAAGGACAAACCCACCATTTTCTGGTCTATAATAGCCCAGATTGAATATATATTATGTCGGGCCTCAATTTCCGAGTCCTACTTTTAACACTATAACATACCTGTAAAAACGTTCACACTAATTAATGAGAATGAGACGCTTCGTTCTACAAGAACACTCTCAGATTCTGTGAAAAACTTTAAATCATGCATATGTAAATATATAATCTGGTTTACGTTGCGCAAACTTGACAATAATTGAGAGTTGGTGGTATTATGAAGAAGTTATTACAAATAATGATTGTAGTAGCCTTCAACCGTCACACGCAGTTGCTAAAGGTGACGGGCAATTAATTAGCTGCTATAAGTTAATGAGGTGACAATTGTAGACTACTACAATCATTATTTGTTATTACTTGATCATAAAATCATAAACTTCGAGTTTACGCAACGTAAACAACATTGTACATATATATTAATACAGTAGTGTGTATTTTTCTTACATAAATATTATAGTGTCATATTTAGTTTTTTCGACATATACCGAAAAGCTTTAAAGTTACCCATTCAATGTGACACTGTTCACTACCTGGAGGTAAAAGGTTGGTGTGCAGTTATTTTGACTAACTCGTATATAAATAAATCAAGGTATTTATCTGGCTTATTTAAGGCTGTGGCTTTACCAGTCATTACTTTATATTAAGCACTTGCTTCATTCCAGAACGGACGTTTCATTCGTTACTGAATAGTGCTCTAGCCACTCGCCCTCCTGTTCAGGGTTGTCATATTTCTCACATAGAAATAAGGGGCACAAGCATACTGTACATTTACTCTTAAACGTATTTCAAATTTCACTCATATTCGTTGTTGTAGAATGTAATATTAATTTAAATGTTCGAAGTTAACAGTCATGTTATGTCACCTCGCATAGTCTCAGCACTGCCTGTAATTATACGACACAATAATTATTTGTCGACGAATGTTGAAAGCATATAAAGAACATAAGGCGAAATTTTACCCTCCTTTTTCGTAACATTTTTTCTATTGGTTTTACGTCGCACCGACTCAGGCAGGTCTTATGGCGACGATGGGATAGGAAAGAGCTAGGGATAGGAAGGAAGCGGCCGTGGCCTTAATTAAGGCACAGCCCCAGCATTTGCCTGATGTGAAAATGGGAAACCACGGAAACCATCTTCAGGGCTGCCGACAGTGGGGTTCGAACCCACAATCTCCAGAATACTGGATACTGGCCGCACTTAAGCGACTGCAGCTATCGAGCTCGGTTTTTTTCGTAACAATTTGAGGTAAAATGGACATTTCTTCAATATTGAAAATACGGGAAACTTCCCGTCCCGTGGAAAGTTTAAAAGGGGCGCGGGACATAAATGCCGGACAATCCTGTAATCCAGCCTGAGTATCCCAAGTTCCAATCACGGCGACTTCGGGTAGTATTTTTCAATAGGACTTGAAATTATAGTCACATTGAATTCCTGATGTCTTTTCTTCCTCGTCGTACCCTTCGCTCGGAAATTCTCGACCAATGGCACAGGAACTCTTTCAACTATCTAATTCAGTCCATAATAATCGACAAGACTGCCTCGTAGATAAAGTCCAATCGCTATTTTCATCGTCACTTTGGGTCAGTTCGATGTGTTTCTGCAGAGACAGGTTAGAGACAAATACGCCATGACTCCATTAATAGGAAATCCTCTTAAACTGTTGCCTCAACTTTGACAGAAGTTACTCGACTGACGACAAAATTAAAACTTGTGACAACCACGCAATTCCTCATGTTGTGCAGAAGCTCATTTTGAAGTGCTTTCTGAACAAGAGTTGCTTTCTTGAATGGTCTTTGGAACTCTGCTGAAAAGTTTCTGATGCTAAATACGTGTAATACGCCCATAAAATACTTAAGAGAATATGCCTACGGACTTCACTCCTAGTTCTTTAGTCCACTTTGTGTTCTCACTCATTCTCTGAAACAACCCAAACCATCACCAGATATTCACATCTCTCATTCGAAAATTGACTGCATATGAACAAAAACAATCCACAACGCAGGTTAGAATCTTGGAGGACGAAGGACAGTACACAGAAGCAACACCAGTAGCTCTACGGCTGAGCAGTAACATGACTTACCCACGTTGGCTATAACTCTAGAAAAACACATCTTGGTTCCGTCCCGTTAGATCAACTATACTGTTTGAAGCTTCGAACGTTGTTTCTTCCTTGAATTTTACTGCCTTTGGAGAACGTACATTATTCACTAAATGCAGAAAAATCTTGGTTATTATGATCAAAATGTCATACTTAAACCATTTAGAGCATAATATAGTAGTTGTACTGAGGGACCGCTTATACGATCTCAATCACAGCCTCAGGCATGTTGACCTCGCAACGAAATCATCCATCGGCCTGTACACGGCGATACACTTTGCCACATTTTATTGTTACTTGTGGTATTCTCTTCTGTTTGGTGTAATAAGTATACCGGTATATTAATTATAATCCAAATTTTGAAGATTCTACGCAGCTGAAAGTTATATCAACTTATAAGATAGTGAGTGAGTCCACAGCTAACTCGTCAGCCACATGGCTTGTGTTGTAGGAGGGTCAACTATTTGTTAAAATATATTTTTAATATTATGTTCGAAATTTCGGTACTGATCATTCCCGTCATAGTTCCCTTGTTAATCCTTCAGCAGGCGCGCTGGGGTGTAAAGTACACCAAAGTTAATTTTTTCAACTTAGCAACACTGTAGTCTTTCTAGTGCTATTTGCTCGTCTGTTATTCTTGCAGTGTGACGTTGGTTGTTGAGTGTGATAGCTGGTATCTCAGTGAGTGAATCTGAGTGGCTCAATTGTTGCTTCAATTCGGAACGAATCTCAGGCGCCTCATAGAGTAAGTGATATGAATTTCTCAATATTTTCAAACACATCAGCGTTGAAAACACATTATTAACAACTATTTCTTCAATACAATATTTTTTCCGCTTATTTAAGTTATTGGCATCCGAGGAAATATCCAAATTACTTCACAAACAGCCAGAGGGAGACAACTAGGACAGTGCAGATCAGAAGAAAAATATAGAGTGATCACTAGAAGTGACCATGAGACTGAATTTGAGAAGGAAGGTCTCACTTCATAAAAAGAACCGAGCTGTAATTATGATGGCTACGATGCACGATACACCAGAAATTGCTTCATAGGCTGGGATATCTGTGATAACTAGGGATTCTGATATGACCAAGTGAGGTACAGACACGATTGACCAAATGAGCAATATTTACAGAGTTTCACTCACGATGGTATTAAAGCTCAAGTTCTTCACTGTTCAAGTCTCGGAAATTCTAAGATAACCATAAGGAATTTCCTGAAATGATTGTATTTGTCTGCTAAAAAACCGCACCTCATAGAAAGAGCAGCCATGAAGTCACTGCCATCCAATGTCAGAGCATTCTTCGGCATATATCGGGGACCTGCAGGAGATAATGTAAACACTGATGGACCAATGAAGAAGAAATTTGGGGAATGTTTCTTATGTGGTCGAGTAAAATAAATTTGTACTGCCATTCACTGCTCTTCCTACAAACAGTTTGCTTGCAAGAAACGTGTAAAAGTTACCTAAACGTGTGATTCCTCCAACAGCGAAGAAGGTGAATACTCATCCTAAAGTTAGTTTATGGATTTGGTAGACGGAACAGAGAACATTATACTTTGCGCTGTGCATACAGTATATATTGGCGGTTGCTTGTGTGTAAAGGTTTCATATGTGCAAATATGTGCAACTTGTTACGGGGTATGATAAGGTAAAATTTGCAAGTATTAGTGACGGGGTAAATGAGGATTGGTGAAAATGAGTTATTTCCCAGTATTAAAAACTATCCGCTTCATGTCTGTATCGGTATGACAATCTAAGAATCGATGAATGTTTTAACCACCTAATCAGTACCTTTATTTGCCTTTGGCAATTTTATAAAATTATTCGTAGTAGGCCTATATGTTTCGTCTGCTTCGCAGACATCATCAGCTACATTCACTTATGCTTAGGTACAAAAAGATGAAAGTGTACACAACATATTGTTCTCATAACAGCCTTGAACTCTTCTCATGAAAAACTTATAACTTTTTCTAATGGAGGAAGGACGATGGTGGAGGGGCGGGATCGAGATGGTGGGGAGGAATCCTTAAAATGTGTAATTAAAAACTTATCCTTAACTAAAATACTATTAAAACATTTGCTCAGCTTCCAATTTAAAATATAAAAGTCTTTGTAAGTCTCTGTCGTGCTTCTGGTCGAAAGCGTGTGTGAAAAAACACTGGTTTAGTTGTTACAATCTTATTACATAAGGTGGATTCCCTGTTGTCAAATTAAAAATGCTCTTGCAACACAATATTAGGATGTGCTTTGAAATTCATTCGAGACTTGACCGTGAACTAGGTATTTGGGTAGTCTGTAACCGACAGAGAACTAGGAAAGAATTGAAAACGTTTTCTTCGAAACTGTTGACATTTAGAATTATCT